>NC_060159.1:24201325-24244637 GCF_021292245.1 Micropterus dolomieu | reverse complement strand
GAACAATATACTGAAACATTACAATAATTATGATCACAGTGATGAAGTTAACTTTACTCTTGTTGTCTTTCTCTCACAATATCTCCATCTTCACCAGTGACTGAACATAAGGACACTGATAAGGTGACGTTAACCTGCTCTGTGTTGATACATGAACAGTGTGAACACACAGTGAAGTGGCTGTATGAGGGTAAAGATGTGGACAAAGATGACAAAGACATGAAGACATCACAGTCTGGCTGCTACGCCACTGTGTCTTTCCTGGATTCTCATTTTAGTTACAAATCAAATTCTAACTTGAAGTGTGAAGTGACAGATGGTTACTCTGGAAAAGTGCAGCTGTTCACCTTCAGCCCTCAGTCCTCAGGTGAGAAAACAAGTAAAAATATGATGAGCTGTTTAAAATCACTTCAAGTTAATTATAATAATTACCTAAAATATTAGTTTATTTATGGATTTAAAGTTTTAATATTAAATTACAAAACAAGTTTGTTGTGTTCATTTGTTCAGGTGAGGACAAAGTAACAACTTACAACAACATAGAAGCAGGTAACACTACTTTATTTATATAGCGCCAAATCACAACAACAGTTATCTCAGAGCGCTTTTCATGAAAGAGCAGGTCTAGACCGTACTAAACTTCCTTCATCATTAATTACAGACACTGTAAACACGAGGTGTTTTCTAACTGAACAGTTTCTTGGTTGTGTTATTTAATTTGTGCAAGTGACACAAACAACAACAACTAAATCAACAAGAACAACGGAAAACAGCTCAAAATCTGTTACAGCCACTAAAACAAACAATAATACTTCATCAAATTACAAAATTAAAAAGTCTTTGTCTCCCCCCAGATTAACTCTTTTTTTTATATTGTTTTTTGTTGTTGTTTATTTACTTACTTTCTGTAAAGACAAAACTGGCCATTGAGTATAACATTATAGAACAGAAAATAGGAAGTGATTAAGAAAATATTATAATATCTGTGAGGTTATGAAAGTATGTGAATCGTTGCTACTTTAGCTGCAGGATTTCAAACAGAACTGAACTGTGCAGTAAAAATCTTTTTAATGTTTTCAGAATTTCCAGATTGGACGAAGTTCGTGATTGTGGCTGTTGGTTTAGCAGCACTCTTAATAACTGTTGTTGCACTCATCAGATGGAAGAAAACTACAGGTGAGAGCAACCACAGAATCCACAGATAGAAGTTTTGATTAACCTGGATTTTGATTGTTAAGCTGCAGTCAACTCTCTTTTGTCTCTTCAGGAAAAAACAAACAAAATAATGAAAATACTGTGAGTCCAGAAAGCAGTCAGGACACGGTGAGACCTCACACTACACCCAGGACAAAGTTACACTCACTGTTTTTATATTTGTTGTTCAAAATGTAGCTCTATGAGACACACAGTGACTCTTGAATCTAAGTTCTTTCTGCAAGAGAAGAAGTGGGGAGTCTGATGATGCAGCTGGACTACACCAGAACAGACCAGAACACAATCAAGTCCACATGTTACTGAGCAGCCATTATGTTGTCTTCTCTGTGTAGGCTGATCCTGAAGATGGTGTTTCCTACGCCTCCATCAGCTACACCAGGAAGACCAACAGTAAAGGCCGGGTAAGCTGTCTGATTGGTTCTAGTGATGATGGCAGTGAATGAAAACACTTCTCTCATTTAATGTTGTGTGATTTATGTGTTGTGCTGTTTGTCTCTTTTCCAGGTTCTGGGTAAAGATGGTGATGATGAAGATGATGCAGTGACCTACATCACCGTGAAAGCTTCCTCAGGAAGGAGCTCTGGAGCCTCAGCTGATCCCAGCGACCTCTACGCCACCATCAACTAACCAAACCAATAAAAGACCACAGTGTAATTATAGCTTGTGTCAGTTTTTTTTATTTTTAACTTATACTGTGTTATGATAATCTTCAGGATTTATTGCTGTAAAAAGCATTTTTGTCCAGTAGAGGGTGCAGTAGTTTAATTAGTAGCAGTAACCAAATGGCTGCTTGAAATGTGACTGATCATAATATATGGTACATTTTGCTTGATGAACTTGTCAGTCTCTTTTATGTACTAGTGCTGTGTTGTAGTTAAAGTTGTATTTGTTTTTACTGTTATTTCTGTTTCACCTGTTGTTTGACATGCCGTCATTTTATCTATATCTATCTTTGTCACTGTTTAATACCAAAACATAAAAAATAAGCTAAAGTAATTAATGCAAACTAAGAGGAAGTGGGACAATGCTCATCCTGAGTGTGTCACAATTAATTCCAGATACTTCAGGTCAGTGTGAACTTTAAGGAAGCAACTAATTGCAGATTAAGTGCCTAAAGATATGTCCTTGGATCCAAATATAAACAAAATGGCAATTTTACTACCTACATCTAAGCATACTTTTTCATAAGGTAAGGGCTAATATAAAGTCAAGAAGCTTTTTTCTGTAAGCGTCCGTATTTAGATAGGTGCTTAATTAACAGTGGAGTTCATACATTTGTCCATATGGGGGAAAGTACTGAATAACGAACGAGAATGACTCTGTAATGTCAAGTCTTTTGATGTAATTAATGTATTTATTACACAATGATCGGCGCAACACGTTTCTATTTCTCACTAGAGGGTGGCGCCAGAGATCCTTCACAACATGTGGTGGCCAATGCCATCCACTCATGAGATTGTGGACTATTCTAAAACTGTGGGTGTAATACTGTGTGCTGCTGAAACTGCCCCAGTAGATGAGCTCATGTCCTAGAAGTTTCATATAGCCTACAGGACAAACTGCATGACATACATTAAAAAAATCAAACAGCAGTGTGTGGTGGGCAGAGTACGCAAATTAAGATCAAATCATGCTATTCAATCTAAATCTTAGGTAAAACTGAAGAATAAAGTAAAAGTACTTACTCTGAAGAAGGGCGTATTCCTGCTCTTGGGTAAGAACTACAGTGTTTGGGATTTTCATATTTTCAGATCCGATGAAGAAGGAGCAGAAGGGCTATTCGAATGAGAAGTAGTGAAAGCATTATAGAAAGGAGAAAATAAGGAGGGAAAATGGAAAAATATAGAAAAAGATAGAGAAGGAAGGAGTGAAATTAAAAATTATATTAGTGATATTTTATATGTTTATGTGCAAAGTACCTAAATCCCAGTGCACTATTGGGTGTATTTCAGAACTTAAACTACAGCTACCATATAAATAAGGTGAATAAAGCAAAAATATTTCTCTTTTATAAAAACACAGAGAAAGTACCTGAAATTTGTAATTAAGTTTGAGAAGATGTAATTTCCCCCTTCCCAATGCCTGCCTTTATCAGAAAGATATCTGACAGAAAACATTCATTGCCTCAAGAAAGTGAGCGACACTTGAGTGGCAGTTATTTGAGTTATTCCAGTAGATTTACTTTAACAGTGTGTCAAACTGAAGTTTGTCCTGACGATATGGCATTGACGATTTAAGGATTTTGTTGACAGCATCAGTTGTAACTTGCCTAATAGAAGGCAGAGTTTGCCTCTTTCAGTCGCCAGTGAGCAAAGCAAACTTCCTTCAGTACAACTCTTGAAGCAGATATGACACTAACATAAGTTTACTTTGTGTGAGGAGAACCTACACGCACATACTGTCTCACACTCATACACAAACGTTTACAGACAGTAATTAGTGAGTGTGTTGAGCATGAAGAAATTGCAGTTAGGGGGGTTTGTTAATGCAGTTCGGGACAAAGGGCTGTCAAACAAACTGATTCTGCTTCACTGATTCTCCCTACAGGACACATTCCAGGCAGAAGACGGCCTGTCTCTAACATAAGGCTAACAGGGATTAAGATGAGGAAAATAATTTAAACATCAATATGAATTATCTCCTAACACTTGATAACTTATTGAGACATCTTTACCACCAACTCTCCGAAGCCCATTTTCAGAAAAGATACTCTTTTTTTAGACGGGTGACAAACTATAAGCTTAGAGGGAACTTTGTGTTGTTTGTTTACCTTTGAGGTTTTACTACATTTTTTAAATCTATGTTCTTGGCCTTTACTCTCTGTTACTGTTAAAAGACTGCAATATGGCAAGCAGCAAGCACCACACTTTACCTCAACAAACCCAACTGACACCCATGAATGAGAGTAATTACATCATTAACCATACAAAATGGACTGATTTGTGTTTTTTTGTAGTCTAAGGGTCCATAAAACCATGACCCAATTTCAATATCCAATAACAGCTCAGAGAAAATCTGCTGAGCCAATGGGATGCATGGCACCACCCTCCTACATGCATAATAATAAGGTGTAGAATAATAACACAAGGGAGGAAACTTGCAAAAGCTGCAGCTTGCTCAGTGTGCTTTGGAGATTACTTCGCTCTCTCAAAACCTTCACCATGGTCGACGCCTTCTGTGCAACTTGGAAACTGGTTGACAGTGAGAATTTTGATGAGTACATGAAAGCACTTGGTGAGTAACATATTCTTTTTCTTTTTCTGTTTCATTTTTCTGTTTCATTTTTGTTTGTTATGTTTTGTTGAAGTTCACACACAAATGCTACAAACTAAGGCAGAAAAATGACTGTGCATCATGTGAAATGACAGGCCGCTAACAGCCATATTTTACCCCTGTTCCCTGATCAGGTGTGGGCTTTGCCACCAGGCAGGTTGGTAATGTGACCAAGCCGACTGTAATCATCAGCCAGGAGGGTGACAAGGTGGTGGTTCGCACCCAGAGCACCTTCAAAAACACAGAGATTTCCTTCAAGCTGGGAGAGGAGTTCGACGAAACCACCGCTGATGACAGGGTCTGCAAAGTAAGTTGACAGAAAAAGACTTTCTTGTTCTTAAATTCTTCTTATAATTCTGGTGGTTCATAAAAAGGTACAATAAATGTAAAAAGAGGAGATAAAACGCTGTGGTTACAAACAAATACAAGTATTTTTGATGCTTAAAACACCAGTCCAGTTCGGAGACAGCAGGAGTGCTTGAGGGGTTTCCAAGATCGGTCTAACCTGTGTTTCAAAAAATCCTAATTATGACATTAATAAAATATACAAGATTTCATTCTTGCCATTGTTCTCTCCCCGTGTGTAGAGTGGACAATAAGTTCAAATGTATGTTTTCCAAATGCAGTTCTGATTAAACATTAAGTTGGGTTGAGTTTGTTCGTTTGTTTCTGTTTGTGGGTCAGTGACAAGAATTGACATTTTGAGACCTCTAGAAATAAACCAGCATTTGGCAGCATCTTAATGCACTAATTTGTTCCGGCTCACCACATTATTCGCTTTTTGTTTCTTCAGTCCACAGTGACTATGGAGGGAGACAAGTTGGTCCACGTCCAGAAGTGGGACGGCAAAGAGACCAAGTTCGTCAGAGAAATCAAGGATGGCAAGATGTACATGGTAAGACGATTAGACCAAGATCACACATGTACGGTATATCATATTCCTGTCCTGACTTTATCAATAGTACATTTATTAACAAAGCAGAGAGGGACACTCAAACTATGAAAGGTTTATTGTGTAGTCACAAGGCCAAAACTGACAGTTGGTTAGCCCCTAATGAAGATACAGAAGATAACAACAAATTTGTTGTGCATTATTGTAATATAGTACTAAGAAATACATAGTTTAAAAATGTCCATGATGTTTCAGGAGTCAGTCTACTCAGAAAGCAAAGTAGCCCACAGTAGTTTCAATTGTCAGTACAATTTCACTGGAACAGACACACCTCTCACTATTGTGTGTGCTCTCAAACAACAAGTAAAATCCCAGAAAAGTGTTAAAATTGATGGTGTATCCAGAAAATATAATGTCAGTGAGTTATGAGCTTTGCTTTCTTCATCTTGAAAGGATATTATTACATATTATACATGATTCAGAAATCATTTGTGGTGTGTATGTGTGGGTGTGTAAAATGCCTGCAGCTTGTTTCTTTGGGCTCCTTGCAAAAAAACAAGAGCAATAAAAGTACAGATGCAAACACATTATAAACTGTTCCTTTATTGTCCTTCTGAAACTCAAAAAATGCAGAAAAGGATCTTTTTTGTTTTTATGATGAAAGAGCATGCCCTTGAATGCATTCACAGTCAAATTAGTAAATTACCAACCAGTCAGCTGCCAAGAGCTGCCTCACAAGTTTTGGCTGTGAAAATGATAAAAAAGTATATTTGTTGGCGAGTTGAGCGATTTGGGAACACTGAATTCCCCGTCATGGTAACTGTCTTCTCTCTCTTGCAGAATTTGACCTTTGAAGACGTCCATGCGGTGCGTAGCTATGAGAAGGCATGAGTGCTCCAACTGACAACATCAGAAACCGGCCAAGAAGTGTTGATTTTCTAATAATTATTGACTGTATGCTTCTCTTTGCACTTCATCCTCAGCATGTACACAGCCTGCAGGCTGCACATGTTTTGTAAGATTTTGTTTTTTTTTTATATGAAAACATTTCTGTCTTGTTGGATGGATCATCTTTGCAACCCTGTGTGAAACATGAAATAAAAAACACAGAGACTAAATGTTTGTCTATTCTCTAATATATTTATATTGTGTTATAACAGTTCCATCATTCAGTATGCTTCAGACATCGAATCCCTCTCGGCTCCAAACCTTGACCTCTGACCTTGTAGGAGGCATATTATTCCTTAAATGCATAATAAAATAATAGATTACAGTCTCAGATTACAGACTGAGCAAGTAAAGAGCATTTCTGATAATCAGGAGAGACAATTTGCTTAAAATACAACTATTTCTCACCCCAGCTTCAAATCCTGGTGGCGTAATGAAACAGATGCTTCGACAGTACATTTATTGAAGTACTGTTCTTAAGTTACGGGGTCAGTTCACCCAAACATATTTTAACACCTACCTTATGTGGTATCTAGCAATGCAAATCGTTGAAGTTTTAACTGTCCAGGTTTCGAGATATTCAACAGCAGTCGCGCTCTTTCTAGGAACAGGGCCCCTAATTCACAGGGTGAACCACAGAGCTCGCTGTCAACAGTTTTCACTGAAACTACTTTATACCAAAGAAATAGTCCCTATTGATTCTATCGATTTCATTTTTTTTAAAGCTGTGTCAAGATAAATTTGAGGGGTCACGTGATAATTAAACAGACAGGAAAGAAAAGAAGATTTATGTTACACACAATTATTTTTTGTGCGTGTGTGATTTGTTTGTCCCTTTTTTTGTTAAAACTGGATAGCTTAACCTCTTTGGCCCTCTGCAAATCCTTAAATTTAGACAATTCAATGGTTGAACTGAACTCATGCTCACACTATAAGCTATCACCTGTGATGATGGGGTCATATGTAGACTTGGCCTCAGGAATGTAGCACAAAATTCTGGACCCTTTACATAGGCATTCTCTATGGGCCCCTATCCACATCCTTTGTCTTTGTGTGCGCCCACCGCCCAGTCCTACATCCCAGCTTGGCCACATATGAAGGCGTCATAAACCAAAAATGTTGTGAACAATTGTTCTACTAAAAACTACTGAGTTTTTTCTACTGGCCCCACACTAGAGCATTATTGGAACGTTTTTGGGACCAAATGGCCCCTCTCGACAATCGCAGGGTGTCCCCGATCCGAGGCTGGTCTGATAACAGATTATCCGACAAAATGATCCTATAGAGTGACGGTCTTACAGGCATACTCATAATGTCACAGACTGGACTGGAGTTGATTATTTCCTGTAGTGTGAAAAGAACAGCGATGGAATATTGAGCAGAAGCAGCCAATGAGAATGTGCCGATTCAGTGTTCTCAGTCAAGAGTTCATCCAAAGTTTTATTTTCTTTTGTGTTTGTTTTTCTGAGCAAAACACAGCACACGCAACCAGCTGATGACAATAGTCTGCCTCCATATTTGTTTATTTCTGAAGTCACGTTTGATCACGCAAGCTTCCAAGTCTCTTGAATCATCATTCTGAAATTGTTCAGTAACTTCAACACCAAGTTTGTGGTTCTCTTAGTTTTGACTAAATTGTCTGGTGTGCAGGTTGTTTCGATTAAAATATTAAAAATCTGTAAAATCTGTTGTTATGTCTGCGGTATGTTTGCTTCACCACATTAATCGGATTACTCTTGGATGGATATGGAGTATAGACCTGCTACAAGTTCTGCTACACATTTTACAGATTATCATCACAAAGGATGTAGTTTCTCTGCTCAGAGAGAAAGCTTTCCAGTCAGCATCACAAAGAGAAGAGAGCCTGCAGCGAACAATGGGCCTCTCTGTCTGTCACACACACACACACACTCAGGCTTTGTTACATACATGAATGTAAACCAAGAAGTAAAAGTCTTTCTGGTGTAACAAACTGAAATAACTCAAGATGTTGGAGTTTTCTAATAATCAAGAGTAGGCCTACCATATCAATTCATTACTGGGCAGTATTCAGATAATTTACTTAAGTAAAAGTAGCAATATCCCACTGTAATATACTCAATTACATTTAAAAGCCATGCATTGGAAACATACATTGGGTACAACTATTTAACTGTTATCAGCAAATCTACTGAAAGCATCAAACATGAAAGTACTTGATAGAGAATAATGGCTCATGTGGCTGTTAAACTATCACATGTTTTAGAATATTATAACAATGTATAAGCAGCACTACTGTTGTTATACTACTGTTGTTATACTGTTGTTGAGCTAATTCTAACAATTATATATTTGGCTGGGTAGTTAAATCTGTTACAATGCATCCTATTTCACAAGATCATAAAATTGGATGCATGTGGTGGAGTTAAAAGCACAATATTTGGGACCCGAATGTTATTGTAGAGTAATGTTCAGGTACCATGATGTTGTACTTGTGCAGAGTAGCCTGGGCTACGTCTCTCTAGTTGCATCACATCACTGAATGTTCAGCTTGGACCATGCACAAGGACAAACCCTGCAGACTTTATGTTTTCACTTTCATAAGTTCCTCTCCTCCCCCTGAGCTCCAAAACACAGTGAATCACGTGACCAGTCCACCACTGTACTTCCTGTTTACTTCAGAGAAGAGTGACCTTCCGTAATTAGCTGCTTTTGTTTATATATAGGCTATGTGGTACACCTTACTGTCGTTTTTTTAATACGAACATGTTACATCTTTTGTGTTTTGTGCTGCTGTTGTTCGGCGCAGCCCCGCTTGCGGCTGCACCCACTGGAAGCAGCTACCTGCCGGACACAGGTGAGTGGAAACCCCGGGACTTCGTTACTAATAAGACATCAGTTGTGTCTCTATCCACAGAACTACAGAGGCTTAAATATAAAGCATGAATTAATTCTTGTGGTTGATCTTCTAAACTTCACTGAGCGGGATTAGCATTATGAAACGTATGATGTTGCGAGTTTTGTGAATCAGCTAAATTAAAAAAGGCGAAATTCGGTTAAATGTAAAGCTGCTTGGTAGATGTCATGCACGCCGAATTTACCGTAAGACATTGTGGATTTATAATAAGTATAACATGTTGCTGTAAAAGTTACATTTGGTTTGCAGTTAATCAAAAACGTAAGAATTAACAGATTTGTAAACGGAGTTAGGCGAGAGACGTCTATCCAGACAACCACACACTCCCACATGCAATCTATTTGGGCTACAGTTGTTTACGTTTTTTACTTTAATCGTAAAACAGGTTTGGAGTTTTGTCTTGTAAGCTACCATAAAATAAGACTTACATAATAATAAAACTGTCTTATAATAGCCTATCACCCCACAACAAGCAAGCAAAAAATGTGAATATAACAGTATTATAATAAATGCATAAACCCTTATATTTAATAAGCAAATAATTTCATATCATCATAGACGTTGTTTGATGTGAAATACCTATAATTCCTCTAAATGTGCAGATGGCCACATTTGCACAGATAGGCCTACATTTAAAGGTAGTTGTTCTTCTTATTCACTTTTCCTCCATTGATCCAGGCAGGTTCTGGCACATCACAGACCTCCACCTGGACCCCACCTACCACCTGGCCCCAGACCCCACCAAGGTTTGCTTCTCCTCCAAAGGAGTCCCCGCCACCCACGCCGGCCTATATGGGGACTTCCTGTGTGACTCTCCCTACCGCCTCATCCAGTCAGCCTTCACTCACATGGCACCGCTCACACAGCCACAGGACTTCATCATATGGACCGGGTCAGTACACCAATGACGGAGAGGTGGATGTTATCATATGACTGCTTGTTTCTTCTTCTTGCCGGTATTGAAAAACTAGGGCTGAACACTGAATATTTTTGAAGTTTGCTGGATAAAACCAAAGAGCAGCTTATTAAAACAATAGCTGTGCTTTTACAGTAGTTTCATATCCTCGTGTGCCTTGTGTATTTCTGCGTGTGTGTTTTTCTGTAATTTAATGTGAGAGCCAAACCACTTTGAGACTTGAAGACTAAGGATGTTTCTGTGAAGTGAAGTCACTCTGGATGGTCCACACTTCCTCCAGGGTGTGTTTTTTTTTTCTTCCCCACAGGATGCATTGTAATAACTTTAATGAACCTCTGGCTTTTTATCTCCCACCGTCATGTTGTGGTTTATTTCACAAATACCTGCAAAACTTAATGACCTCAGCTATACGCGTGTTTAACCCTAATAATAATAATAATAATAATCTCTGATGGAGCTGTCGGTGGCCAAATTGCATTGTAATTGTAATATGGGTTTTTACTCTTTGATTGTGTCAGCCCAGACTCAGACACATATCAGAGATAGTTAAAGACTTGAGGGTGTGTCTTTTTGTCTGTTTGTCTGTGTGTGCGTGTGTGTGTGTGTGTGTGTGTGTGAGAGAGAGAGAGAGAGAGAGAGAGAGCTTTAATGTGTCAGCAAGCAGCAGTGTCACTTCCTCCTGTTATATGCGGTCCCTGCTGTATATAAAAACCCACAATTTCCCTTTACTTTATGAACTCCCTTGTGGTTTTTGGGGTAAGCTCCCAGTGGACCCTATTTATCAAATGTCCCAAAAACTGAATGTCGTCTTAACTTGTTAAAAAAAAAGCACAATCTTAGCTCTTAGTGGGAGTAGGGCTGATACTAACAATTATTTTATTCTATCAGTTCTCAGCTGGTTACTATAATTAGAGATGGAGAGGGAACAGACAGACAGTGAACAATATATTTAAAGGCACTGAATATAAAGGCCCATTCGAGCACTGAAGCACCACACCAAGAGTTATCTCGCCATGAAAAGTAGCTCTGCTCTGCATTCTCTGAGGGAACTGGAAACTAATGTTCACTACACTGTGATAATGACAGAGAGCACAGTTGTAAGCATCAGTCACAACAGCAGTAGCTCCATACAGCTCTTCATTAATCAGCAGCTAATCAGCTAAGCCAGGAATTCATAGGCTTATTAAACATGCTTAAGTGGCCTTGCCACTTAATCCTCTACCCCAGGGAGTCTTTTCCAAGTTTTAAGTTACTGTGCAAGCAGATTTTTTGCTTTATTCTATTGTTTTTGGGCTTTGTAGCATGAGTTTGCCTTTTCACCTAAAGGGGAATCCATTGTTTCAGTGGAATTCATGTTATTACTGGAACATACAGCTGAGTACAGCTCTGCTGAGCCAATCATGTTTGGAAAAAACAGTCAACAACTACAATTTGAATTAGTGTTGCAAAATAGGTGATTTCCTCGATTTCTACTAGTAGTGCTGACTGGTGGGGGAGTAACTTAGCTTATCAGAGTTCCTTTATGACTTTATCACTTTCTGCAGTTATTTTACATTTTAGAGTCATGCTTAATTATCTTTCCTGGGAGTCTTTTACTTCCATCTACAGGACATGTTGAGTTTGATGTAACAGCGTGCAAACATTGCATGCTTTCTCGTTCTTAAAGCATAACTTAGGTTTATTACTTATTTTCATACTTTACTGTCATTTCTGTCATGTACTCACCAAGTGAATTTCTGCAATGTGGCAATAGAGTTGCATTGCTATAACAAAGTCTGCCGGGGGAAAGAAACTTGAGGAGTCAGACAATCAGACCGGGAGTAACCAGCCAACTGTTAAGATTATCTAGACAACTTTACTTTAGGATATTAAAGAATGTTAGTGCACCTGAAATGTTGGTATTAACTGGAAACAGGAACAGGAAGTCTGTTTGCACACAGCTATGCTAAGTATGTTACTAAAAGGTGAATCAGGAACTGCTTGATCTGTAAAATGAACAGGACAGTAGGGAGTAAAACAATGCAGTGTCAATATAACAAAACTACAAAAATAAGATAAAGATTGTCATAAACTTTGATAATCCTTTGAGTAGCACATTGTTTCCATCCTCTTTTTGCACATTTTTTCTTTTCTTGTCATATCAACATTTTTGGTGGTTGAAAAAACATAGATTCAAATAAAGTCGGGAAACCCCAGAAAACAACAACAGCTGTTCCAGATCTTCATGTGACTGGAGATTCAGTTACTGAAAGTGTATAGAAATGCATTGTGGAAAAAGAACTGAGCAGATTGCCACTATGAATGATATTTACTTGCACTAGTCAAAACCATTTATGCAAAGTACTCATGTGTCTAAAGGCATTAAAATAAACATGTACGGTATTCATACTCTTCAGCTTCTCTGTGGCTCATTTGACCTGGATTAATGATAGTGGATATTATTTTCCCTCCCTACCAGTGACAGTCCTCCTCACGTCCCCGCAGACGAGCTCTCTACAGACTTAGTGATCCAGGTGATCAGTAATATGACCCAGACCATCAGACAACACTTCCCCAACCTGACAGTCTATCCTGCCCTGGGAAACCACGACTACTGGCCTCAGGTAACTTTATAAGGACGGCAAGCAGTGTCTCAGGCTTTGCTCTGAGGGGGAAAAAAGATGATGTTTACAGGACAAATGATTGTTGTTGAGAAGAAAGTGTAGCCCTGTCATCACTCAGCAGGAGTATCAAGCTTTTCACTCTGTACTCTTGGCTTTTACAGAAGTAACTGAGGGAGGGAAACTTTTCTGATTCACAGACTCAAATCAGTTTGACTCATTTAGGTGGTTGGGTAATATTTTGTGCCAGTATAAATGAATATGCTTTAATTTTCATGGCACATGCTTAAAATATATATGTGATTGTTGTGTTTTGTGTTTGTTCAGGTAGAAAAGCCTATAAAGGCAGCATTTGATTATATGATACAAATTAGGGATAGTGGATGATACCCCCTGACCTCAGCATCATGTCTGAACCAAAACGACATTTTGTTTTCATGACAAGCCATTATTTGTAAGCTCGAGGAAGAGACTGCATTTTACGTTTGTAATGACATGTTGCCATATAACATGCTGCTACATAACAAATTGTATTTTTTTTCTCAGGACCAGATGCCAGCCTCCACTAACGCCATCTATAAAGCTGTTGCCCAGTTGTGGAAACCCTGGTTGGACACTGAAGCTCTGCTCACACTCTCACAAGGTGACATGTTAGTACTTTAGTTACTGTGAGGTTCCTTCTTTGAAATGATTGCAGTTTAATCCACCAGACCTTGGATTTACTATAACTGCTATATCGTCTCTACATTTTGACTATTTCCGTCTGTGCAGCTACTGTAATCTAATCTAATCTGATGTTTTCAAAAAGGTGACTGACAGTTGTTATTCTAAAATCACATGAAAGACAGGACATGTATCTCTGGTCTTTTCTAGCATCAAGTAAACGCTGGGCTTTATTTTGGGCTTTGTCTTTCTTCCCGCAGGTGGTTTTTACTCCCAGCTGGTAAAGCCTGGTTTGCGGGTGCTCAGCCTGAACACTATCCTCTACTACGGTCCTAATAAAGTCACAAGAAACATGACAGACCCTGCTGGACAGTTCGAGTGGCTGGAGAAAACTCTGGACAAAGCTGCACAGAGTCTGGAAAAGGTCTAACATTTTCTGTCTTTTTATCTTGAAGCCTGACGTTTGACCTCTTTTACGGTGCTGCATATGTTAAAACCATGGCTTATTTTTTTTTAAACCTGACAATTTTACTTCTGTTTGCACTTGAAGAGGTGGGATTTAGATGTTACTTTACTTCTTGCTCTAGGTGTACATTATTGCCCATGTACCAGTGGGGTACCTGCCCTTTGCCAGAAACACCACTGCTGTTGGAGAGAGCTACAACGAGAGGCTGGTCGCCATCTTCAGGGAATACAGTCATGTCATTGCGGGACATTTCTATGGCCACACCCACCGAGACAGCATCATGGTGCTGTTGGACCAACAAGGTACAAATATGTGGTTAAACCTCCTATTTATTCCTATTATTGAAGTTGACTTGGATCCTGTAAGGGTGACCTTGGCTTTACCACACATATTGACAAAACGCTTTTAAAAGTAGACATAACTTAATTTTGCAATTGCATTTATAGTAATTTGGATGGTGATGGTAAAGGATTCAAAGTCTCAAAATACCTGGAAAGTGCTTGAATTTACTCTTAAGAAGCTGACATACCCTGGACAAAACTATGATATTCATTCTATTGAGAGAAAAACTGTATGTTATCATATTTTCTTTAAAGCACTGATAATCTTTACCTTCTGATAATGAATCACAGATTAAATCAACTTAATAGTGGGCCAATGTAACTGTGGCTACTATCAAATCAGCTTGCTCAGCTCTTCCCTGAAGCTACACAGGGACTCCGTCAGCAGAAGCTGTTTGCATAGTTATTAGTGTGTGTAAGCAAAGATGTAACACAAATTAAACACATGACACAGATGTACACATTATTCTGGATTTAGATCTTCAGTTTATTGTTCATCTATTCATCACTGAGTTTTAAATAAAAAAAAGCTTTTTGATTGTGTCAAAAGAAGTTGCAAGGCAAGTTTGTTTGTATAGAACAATTCAACAACAAGGCAAGGCAGAAACAAGCTGAGCTGTGCTTATGGTATCCACCAGAAGAGTTTCAGTAATAGACATTTTAAAAACCAGAGTGCACCTTCTTTAACAAGCTGTTTCTGTACAAGTAGTCTGTTAAGTACACAAAGATTATCTGTCCCCATTTTTGCTGTTAAAGAAGGCTGGAAACTAGTCAAGTGCAGATTACTTTTTTCTTGGTGTCGGCATCCGGTATGACTGCAGCTTTGAGAAATTGTAGGAAACGTCCAGTCAATCACAGACAAATCAGCTGTTTTTAAAATAAGCTGTTTGGAAAAGACTTACAACCTGAACGCATTCATTATTTTGTGCAACTGAATTATTTGTATTTGTGTTTCTTTCTTCTGTAGGTAAACCAGTAAATTCTCTTTTTGTGTCACCGGCTGTTACACCAATCAAACATGTTTTGGAGCCCTACTCTAACAACCCAGCTTTCCGCATGTACTTGTACAAAAACAAGGACTACACCATGTTGGTAAGAAGCTCTGTGCTGCACAACCAGCTCACTTTAGCATTAAGGTGTAAAACAAATATAAATTACAGACAAAAGTTTGTGAACACTGAATCATAATAATCTCATCGATAAATACCTTTCTGAAATGCATATCTCACATATAGTGAAACATAAAGCATGTTATAATCTTGAAATCCCACCTGGCAAATTAAAAAGATACATTTGGTCTGACATGTTTGACAAATCTGGAGTTTTATAATTGATGTGGACCTGCTCTTTGGGAAGGCCTCTAGTAAGATCCCTGATTCTTATTTTGTAATGAAACCTTAAAAAAAAAAAAAAAAGAGTTTGAAAAGATACATATGCTTAGCAACCATATTGATAAATTCAGGTCAAACTAAAAATGTCCTGTACTAAAAGACCTACTCTAAGCTTTATCTCCATCAAAGACACAAGAAAGAAGTCCCTTTTGATGATTAATCACGGTGACAATCAGCGCACAAAAACAGTTTCTGGCATTCAAAAAGACTCAAAGAGGTTTTTCTTTCTCCCCTCTCTCTCTCCCCCTTTTGGTGCTTTTCTCTCCCTCTGAAGGATATCTGGCAGTACTATTTGAATCTGACGGAAGCCAACGAGAAACAAAGATCTGACTGGAGGCTTGAATACATCATGACTGAGGCTTTTGGACTAACTGACCTGCAGCCACAAAGCCTGCTCCAGCTGGGCCTGAGCTTCAGGTTGCCGCAGACCAAAGCCTTTGACAAGTATTTCAGTCACTACATGGTCAGCTATAACAGCAGCATCATCTGTGAAGGACACTGTAAGGTCAGCCAGGTGTGTGCTGTGCTCTACCTGGACCAGCTGTCCTACTCCAAATGTATCGCAAAGGGAGAATGGTAGCACTTGAAAGCGGATCCAAAATTAAGGATTGTGAAGGGATTTGTCTCAGAAATGACATCTAGTTTCTGATTTTTTTCTAATTTGATGGAATCATGAAAAAGGGTATGCCATGCACTGCTTATGCTGATCCCTAATATTAATACAACTATTTTACATTCCTCAGGTGACATTGGATTGGAGAAAAGACTTTATGACAAGGAAAGTTATCTGCTGTAGATGTGGTCCGGAATACACATTGAAGAACTTCAAAGTAAATTAGATCGGTATTTTAATAAATTGAGTGTTGAGTTGCAGCACTCAAAGTATAAAAAGTCCTGTAAGGCCCCGTTCGGACAGAAAGCGTTTTGCAGGTTTCAAAAACGTGAGACCTTTTCTGGTTGAATTCGGAAAAGAGCAGTGCGCTGCGTTTTTTTTTTTTTTCATTGTTGCTAGGCGAGTCAGCTGTCCTGTCAGTCTAATCAAAGATTATAGCGCCAGCAATCTGTAACTTTGGTAGGGTTTTCTGCTAAGTAATAACTGTCATATTAGCAGAAACTTGATCACAAATCACAGGTCTGTGTCTTTTGTTGCTAAAAACATCTAGACAAACTGATGGCGCCTGCTCTGGCGTTATTTGAGGGTGAGAGGTGTACAAACATGCAGGAGATCCGTGTGGGTACATGAGAACCTCAGAAAGAGGAGACACCGCTGGTAGTTCCACCAGCTGGTCCAGTAGCTTCATCTTAATGATGGTCAGTTTAAAGCTCATTTTAGGTTGACTCAGGGACAGTTTGTAGCAGTCTCCAGACAATCCAAGCAACTGTAAACTTACGTCACCACAACTATGGACCCGTCTCTCCATTCATTAGTTTGGACAATGGAGAAAAAAAAGCCGTCGGGCGCTTTTCTGCTTAGAGTCAAATTTTTCAACTCCGTGCGCTCTGAGCGTTCTTTCGAAAACTCGAGGGCGCCCAGGGCGCATGAACAGGGTGCAGAACGCTTGCTGCCAATAAAATACAATTTAAAAACAGGCATCTCTCACTGCAAAAAACACATTCTGTCTGATCTGGGCCTAACTCAGGTGCCTTATCTCCGGTGTCACATTTAGTTTTTGATTTTTAATGATTGTTTTAAAAATATATATTTTTGCTAAATGACGGAATAATGAAAAAAGGGATTGCCATGCACTGCTTCTGCTGATCCCTAATATTAATACAACTATTTTACATTCCTCAGGTGACATTTGATTAGAGATAAGACTTTATGACAAGGAAAGTTATCTACTCTAGATGTGGGCCAGAATAGATTTTGAAGAACTTCAAAGTAAATTAGTAGTTGAATTTAGCAAAAATATCTAACTCGTCTCCTTCTCAGTTTTGACAGTGGTGTAGACGTTATAAGGGAAATCACTGAGGCGTGATAGCTTTTAGCTGGATTCACCTCATAAAAAAAGAGGAAGGTGTTCCACAGAATGTGTTAAAGCTCCTCAGTCCATCACATCTTTATTCCCTGTATCCAAACTTGCACTAATAGATTAAGCCTAATCTTTGAAATGATCTAATTGAGAAGGATTTAAAGCAGATCCTTTAGATTTGATTGGATCGCTGAAACGTGTGCAAGGCTTCATGAATACAGCACAACACAGAACGGTAGAGGGCTGTTGAACTCCACCCACGCCTCTCACACACATTAGATCAGAGGGAGGAGGGGGTTCTTGGAGGAGTTTTTGTCTACTGATACTAATATTTATCTGCGAGCTACAGCACAACTGTGGTTTTATATGATATTCCACATTTTATAAGAAGAGAGGGATTTTGATCTTTGAATACTATAAGGAATAACACCATGAGATGAACAATTAACATACATGTTGGGACACAGCTTTAGAAAACATATTAATTATTTAATTCTGCGTCACACTAGAGCTTCTGACAAATGTTGCTCATCAATATTGTATACAAGTGTGAAATGTGTACAGTGAAATCACCAGAAACATGTTTAATATGTGGATGTATAATAGCGATTTTCTGTTACAAATGAAACAATGAGACATGTTACCAGTGCTGTTGCATAAAAATGAAATATGAATGATGAACATAATTGTGTTACATATCACAGAGTATATTGGTTCAAATTTTTCATTTTATTTTTCTACTAAATAAAGATCTTTAATCAAAGACCATGTTAAAACATGCAGGTTATTATTGCTACTGTTGTCTCTGTGTGTTACAGGAACTTAACTGCAGGGTTGTAAGAGTTGCTAACTTGAAAGGCACAGCAAAAACTTGTGCGGGCTAGTTTGTCTCTGCAGGGGAGTCAAAGGAACAGCGACTAACCTCATCTGACCCTCTGACTTCAACTTCACTCCCTCCCACCATTAGCCCCCTGATATTATTCTTCTCCTGTTCAAACTTTCCAGAAACCCCTCTTGTTTCTCAGCCACCACCTCAAGCATTTGCCCCTCTCCTCTTCCCCTCCACCCAACTCCTTTGTCCCTTTCCTTCCCTGCCCAAACGTTCATTACACCTCTCTTAAAGCTCCACTGGCAGCTTTGTGATGTAAAAATGCACCAACCCAAATGACCCAAAAGTTGGGCTGCAACAGAAATGAGGCAAATGATAGACGTGCCATATTTAGCCATAGTTTGCTTAAATTAAATGTTTGCAAAAGTACAAGCTCTTGGTAGAAATGTTTACTAGAACATTGGTTCCCAAACTTGGGGTAAGGACCCACACAATGGGTTGCTAACAAGATAAAGCAGCAGTTTCTTTTCAGATGTGTTTCACTGTTGCTATTTATTGTGAATGACTGGATCATTTGATCTCTTCAGACTCCTAAAGGTTATTCAAAAACACCAAACTAAGATGGAAGAATCATTTTTTGGTTAAAATGGTCACAAACCGATTATTATGTAACATGTCTCACAAAAACCCTCTTTTTAAGAGGTCAAAGAGCCAAAGAGTGTTGTGAACCACTGTCCTTGAGAAGAAGTGATGAAAAAACTGAAATCCAGAGAAATCTTCACTTAATAAAATAAAAACACTTGTTAAAGAAATCGGCATTAACTCGACATAAAAACTCCTCACAGTTAAAAGGTTTTCAGGAAGTGTGATGATAATTTATATAGCTTTATATACATACATCTCTCAGAACTTCAGAGAAAAGCGCTAGAGTTTCCTTCAGAGCCTCGAGCAGTGAATCTGTACTTTGGGTGCGTGTTTGTTAAAATCTTTCCCCTCATGTGCCTCCACTGCCATTATTATTCCCTCCACTCAGTGCCTGACAGAACGTAGCCGTGGAGACAGAGTTAGTGGCGATGCATGGCGAAGGAGAAGACTCCATTGCCAAGGTAACGGCAGTAGAGCTCCCAGTCCTCTGAATCTGAGGTCACTGTTTGCTGCTATTATTTAACCACTGACCTGCCAGTCAGAAACCGTGAAAAAAGGTGTGTGTGTGTGTGTGTGTGTTCATCTTGACCACAGCTCCTCTGGGTTTTAGAATTGACATTGATTTCAACTTGTGCAATGTCTAGAACGGAGTAAAACTTTTCCACCAAACTCCATTCAAATGCCAAGCACTTTCATATGTAATGTTAAGCAGTTTTTAAAAAGGTTTTAAGTTGCAAGAAACTCCTGCACACTGTCTAAGTAGAAAAAATATATTTTTATAAGCTGGCAACATTTCAGTGCTAGAAATTTATCATGCAAAAACTGATGCCTGAAAAAAAGGTCAAACACCAAAAGATTGCCAGCTTTTAGATATACTTTTTGCAAGGTATGTGCAGAGTTTTTATTTCAACTTTTGATGTACTTGTCTTCCTCCGACACACCTGTCTCACATGGAGGTGCGAGGTAAAGGTTTTACCATTGTTCTTTATTATATATACAGTACACAGTAAGATAATACTTATCTCAAAGAGAGTTTGTTCCATCTGCTCAACGACTAACATGCTGGCTTGTAAGGTTTTACTGGTGACAAACAGTAGCCTACCTTGGCGGTTTTTATTTTTTACCATTTTAAATCAATAGTAGATTACATTTAACTTTTCTGACTAAAAGACTACTTAATGTCAAAGAGAAAACAGATCTCTGCAAAGTGATCTCAATTCATTACAAATATACAAAATAAATGTTTGTACAAATCCTCAGTGGTGCAGCCAATCTATTTTAAAAGTCACTTAATTTGTTAATTAAATTGACATCACCTGTTTGCAGATAATGTAATGGTCAAATTGGTTTACATACTTGTGTAAGATCATGAAAAAATGACTAAAAGAGAGGAGACTGAGTGGCTGAACACGTTTAGAAACATTATTATCAGCTGGTTGGCTGACTGTCTGTCTTTCTAAATGACTGTCTGAATGGCCGGCTCTCTGTTTGGCTGACTGACCCACATGTTCAGGTTTGCATACATTTCTGCTTTTGTTCCAGTTGACTGGCTGGCTGTCTGTCTGGCTGACTGTTGGAGCCCCACAACCATTTAATCTGAGGATTACTGTCAGGACAGTATAGCCATCCAACTGCCCTCTCCTGGGGAGCTGGAATCCGTGTGTGTACCATTACCCTTCAGGCTTTCAGCTCACATAATCCCTTTTAACATCTTCAAGTTTTAAACACTGTCCTTCTCTTCAGTCCTAATAGCCAGTGGTCTCTCATTTAATTTGTTTCATTTCTGCAGTCTTAGAGGTAGACACTTTACCTCCTAACTACTGAAGTCCATCTAGTGTCCTTACCTGCCACTCATCACTGTATCTCTCAGTTATTCCGGAGGATGAAGAGAGAGATATGAGAATATATTATATTCATGAAATGTCTCCCTGTCTGCCTATGAATTTAGTAGCTATTAAGGAAGAAACCCCACCTCGCAAGAATGTCTCGATCCAGACTAGAAGTTGGAATTAACGGTTTAAAGCACCAGAGCTACTTTGGACCTCTCATGAACTTTTGCTAATTAGATGGAGGCACATCACTTCTTTGTGTATCCACTATGTTAGGGACCCAGAAAGCATTGCAGGTCAAAACATTACTGGATGTTGAGGGTAAACTTAGACACATTTGTCTGAAAAGTCCGATTTGTTTAGGTTAGATTGTCATGATTCAATCCACATATGAACAGTAGACCCTCGCCCTATTAACTATTTCTCCATTTGCACACTTGCATGAAGTGTTTGCCAGAAAAAGGGCTATTCTGAACCAGTTCACGTGGAGTGGAAATGTACAATAAAGCCTTCCAACAGTGAGCTACGAAGACTATTACCCCTGAGCAGAAGTGTGGCTGCTGGATAGTAAATGAAACGTAAAATTAAGCTCTGTGTTACCCAGGTTTCCTTACATGGCTTTTCTGTTGGTTTATGATCAAGTTAAGTAAAAGGAACAATCAATTTGTCTCTTACATTTATTTGAATTGCATCCTACAAGGAACAGCCATTTTGATACTGTCTATTTTAGCATCAGTCATGTTGATGGATCTTTTCTGGTTATGGTGCAGTGTGGTGAGTTTATCACACAGTTACCGTGTTTATTAGAAATTTAAGGAAAGGCCTCGAGTGTTGTTGCATTAATCCAGACACCAGCAAGTTTTGAGCGTCTTTTAACCTCACATGCAGGTCAGCAATGACCCCAGATGACCTCCTCCTTCTGGACCTTGACTAATCCTTTTGTGTAAAACTGCTCTTGTCTCGTCTGGATTGAACTAAAAGTGATTAGTGCAGTTTGTTGCTGAGTCACCTTTGCACTTGTGTCTGCCTACAACTACAGCAACATGTAACATTTTCAATTACAAAAGCAATTTGACTTCATATGCAGGCATAATGTTACTAGTCTTCACTGAATACCACATGTTGCCTTCTTGCATTTAAAACCAAATACCCTCCTCGCACTCCCCTCACCACCCTGCATCATGTGTTAGCATAACTTGCTAATCACTGTGCAGCTGATCTCATTAAAAGATCTTGTAAGGCAAAGAAAAGGCTTAATCTGTCCTCTTTGTATATTGTAAAGGTAGGCAGAGAAGTGCTGGCAGACTGAAAAATGTGGCCATTATTTTATACTACTTTTAATTTATTTACTTTTACCTATATGCAAATAAGAAAACAACAGCATTTTGCATGCACTGAACAGTATTTTGTTGTGTTGTAATTTACTCAGATCTGTATTTTCCGGTTGTATTTTAAAGCCCTGTGTAACTTATTTTGGAAATTAAATCATTATCATTATTAACACTTTACTGTAAGTTTACACATTTTTGGTTTTTGGTCTGAACAGCTAAACAATAATGCTCCTTTCATAACTCCAGTCTCCCGTGTGATATTTTCTCACACCCAAGTCTCACGCAGTCTATAATGGAAAGAGAGGGACAGAGACAGAGGGGTGGGGGGTCTCTTTAGTCTCATGCTTCAGTAGTAATTTGTCAGTGGGCATGAATGGGCTCCTTCATCAGTGAGTGGAGACAGCAACAAGAAACGTGTGTGTGTGTGTGTGTGTGTTTGTGTGTGTGTGTGTGTGTGTGTGTGTGTGTGTACACTAGTGGGGGTCCAGTCTCAGATTGGAGTTTGCTCTAAGCCTCTTGTAGCCCAAATCACTCTTGTATGGGCCCACCATAGGCAGTTCCCCAACAGCCAATCAGACTCCACAGAGCCCATTACTTCATTCTGTGATGGTGGCCATGTCAAGTTGGACTAGCATCCACCCAAAAAAAATGCTAATTTGAAGAGAGCAGGAGAGCAGGACAAAAAGAAAGTGTCATTCTGTAAATAAAAAGTTCACTTTACAACTTATAAATATTCCTGGGTGATTATAGGGAATTGTTATAACAGTCTACATTAGACAAAATTATAGAATTCCAGGCAGGTTGTGATCCTAATTTCCTGACATTTTATAGACTACAAACAATTACACACTAGTATTGAGTTTTCGTGCTCTCATCACTGTTTTTTCTACAGTGTATGTATATATTGTTTATATGAATTTGTGCCAACACTGCAGATGTATTTCCCTCTGGAATAATAAAGTTAATTAATTAAAAGATTCATAAAAATAAATAAATGTAGAAGTTGCCAGCAACTTATCTAAATCATAATTACACAAACCTGACAGCAGTATTTGTCTGCTTCTAAAGCCTGAAGATGTAATCAGTATTACATAAGCAGTAGTTATGTGACCAGTCAGATTGACACAGAATATTTGTAAAACAACTAATGGTTCAATGAAATTTGTCGATATTATTGCTTTCAAGGGAGGAACTATTTCACTCCATGAGGTACAAACCAAGCGACTGTCATTGTCACGTAGAATTGACCATCAGACACACCATCAGTAACATTTTCCCTCATACATTTCTGGTCCCTAAGGGTGATCCCTAATTATCTTGGTAACTTTTGACCTTTCTGCCCGTCCCACTTTCAGCTCAAACTTTCCACTTGGCCAGCGTTTTGATCCAGTAGAAAGAATCCCATAAACTAATAATTATATATAATTAGACATAATATTGGTGCAGATGTTCATGCTTCCAAAATGATGAACCCTTTGCATCTTGGTCACTCCGTAATGGCTCAACTGTCTAAATAACGGACAGACCTGGCAACCTGTACTTTAGGTGACCAGAAAAACTACCATGAAATTTTGTATGCAGATTTATCCCCTCATCCCTTGTGGATGACACATATTCATTTTGTGACTCCTGAGTGTTCAGCTAGTGCCACTGTGTGGATAATACTGTGGTCTATGAAAAAGTATTTCAAAGTCAAATAGGCACATTTCTATGAAATTTGGTCGCCAGGGGATGAACTGATTTTTGTGACTTCTTGACCTTTTCTCTAGCTCCATAATTGTGAGATTGCTGAATAAATTCCCCAAAAGATTTTTATTTTATAATGATGCCCAGACATTTCCTCTAGCGCCATCCACAGCACAAACAAAAATTTGGGGCAATTTCCCTGAATTTTAAACATAATTTATTCATGGTTCGTAGATCAGTGGCACAGCAACTTGTGAATCCCACTGAACCTCAAACTGCTCCTGATGGCACCATCGGTGTGTAAATGGGTGACTGAGTTATAAAGCGTTTTGGACAAAACTCCTAAAAAAACAAAAATCAAGGTTTAAATTATTATGTTTTATTTATTTAATCAAAATCAAACAGACACATAAAGAGTTGAACAGCCAAAAAAGATACAAGACCTAATCATTTCTAGAGAGCTGCTGTCTAGGAAAGATCAAACTGGTTGTGTGTCTGTGCAATGCAAGTGTGTGGGTGGATGCCTGTGCTTTCAGGGTGAATGTCTGGGAAGGAGGCCAGCTTTTGACACCCTGGCTGCAAGGTTGAGTCTCCAGTTCCAATTAAAATTTCACCCAGAAACGAGAGTTGTACATTTCACACTAGAGTAAAGCTATTGTATGAGAATACAAAAGCCTGATTGTTGTGGCGATGATGAATTTATGAATGGACACAAATGGCGGCCATTGAAAAGAGTTTCATTATACTAAAGGGTTATGGAATTTGTCTCAATATTGGAGTGAGGAAACATAAAAGTATCTAAAAGATGGAGCACAGGAAATACAGGTTTCTACATTCTGTTCAGTGATTATTTCCTCCTCTCTGTCATGGGGCAAATGAAATGAACAAATCTTCTGAGAAAATGTAGACTGATGGAAATGTCCCTTTGATAAGATTATGGCTGCATTAAACACTTTCGGGGCTTTCAGATGCCATGCTTGAGGTTGGAAATAGTAGTCTGACAAAGCACAAAGTCTGTCCACATCCCACAGTTTTCAGTTTTGAGCAGGGTTATTTTCTCTGCAGTTTTGACTGCAGAATGATTGTTTAATCACGTTTTTATCATTTTTAACCATGACCTATCCTTGTTGTTTATCACTTGTGGTAAATATATATGAAATATTTATATTTTATGACCTCGTAACTCACTATTTATTCCCATCATAAATTGTTATATGTTTTATGTTTATGTTATAATGTCTGCAACCTTGTTAATTGTGCTGCAGCTTGTCTTGGCCAGGACGCTCTTGTAAAAGAGATTTTTAATCTCAATGAGTTTTCTATCTGGTTAAATAAAGGTCAAATAAAAAATAAAATGAGTAAAAAACAACTCCTTAGTTAGCAAGTTGAATAGTTTGACATTTTGGGAAATTTGGGGTTGGGGCAGGTAACTTCCTGACAGTTACAGAACTGCTCTGAGCAAAGAGGTGGATATGCAGGTGGATTTTGGTACCAACAGACGGAGCCAAACTAGCTGTTTTCCCCTCTTACTACTTTTTTGCAAAGGGAAGTTGCTGACTGTAGACTTACATTTATTGACAGACAGACAAAAGAGTGGCATCAATCTTCTCCTCGAGCCGGAAAGCAAACTATTCCTTTATGGATGGTTTTCGTCATTTGCTGGTTATAAGACGTCTTACCACTTATCTTAATCTAAATTAAAATATATAAGTTTAATTAAGAACTGGGTTATTAAGCAGCATTTCAGTGATGTTATTATAATCAAACAATCTGTATCTCTATCTGGACATGTTATCCGGATCCATGTGTCTTTGCATTTACACCTGGTATTAACATGCGTTTTTCCTTATCCAGGCAACGTATCCAGATAAATATCACGTATTCATGCCATAGGTATATTTTAACAAGTCAGACTTGTCTCCTTCTACGTTATGTTAGTGCTGATCCTGTGGTCTCTTCCTACAGCCTTATTCTATCAAGATTTATAATTTTTTTTAACCAAATTTAGCCCCATTTTAACCTATGAATCTTCTCACCTGCAGCCAGCGGCAGATTGGCCATCGGGCATTTCGGGAACATTCCCAAACGGCCGGTCAATTTCAAGGACAATAGAACCAGAAACAGTGACAGGTGCAGGGGCAGTGTGCAGGGCTGGGTAGGCAATTATCCATAGATAGAATTAGAGAATGGATTGTTGTTATCATATTTATTACTGATGTTCTTCTCATGCATATGTAGCTGTATAATCAGTACAAGCAGAGTCAGAGTCCAGCACAGGGGATTCTGAGCCAGAGATAGGACAACCCAGAGCTGAAGATTGATTTTTATAGACACACATACTCACTGCTCTATTTTATGAGACTGTATTGTAGTATATTTAATTATTTTAGCATTCTGACTCACTCAGGCTTGTTTATACAAATTTAAGAGGCAGGTGTCATAAAAAGTTTCTTGAAGGTCTACATTATAATGAAATTGTCTGTATACAAGTACAACACTGTATATTTAAATAACTGCAGGAAATCTTTCACCGCGCACCTACAGGGTGATCGTATAAAAGGCCTCTCCGTCTCAAAGTCTCAGGCTGAATTTCAGTCCCAGTACATCCCTGCCTGCAGCTGCGCACCACTAGACTCCTTGTCACTGGTATTGTTACAGTTGGCTGTGCAACACTGTCTTTTTGTAAATACGTCTCATATGGATCATGACAACATTGTAAATCACATATAACCTTCATCTTGAACTCAGTTTTTGACATGTAAGATACACATGTGTCTTTATGTGGCCTTACTTGACCAGTTTCCCTTTAAAAATATTATCTCATACCTTTAAGGTTAGGAAAACAAATCCCTTTAAACTGCAGGAAATCATAAGAGAAAGCACTTTTGTCACCAAACTTATTGAACTTTTCTTGTATCCATTTATTCCTTTTACTCCCTCTCTTTCCTGAACAGGCCTGCCATATTGCAAAGACATGCGACAAGCAATAATTCTCTGAAGGTAATCCAGGAGATTAAGCTGACTGTTGCTTAATCTCTCTGTTCTTTCCTCAATCCATCGCTCCCTCTCACAGGATCCCCCACCCCCGCCCCGCCTGCTTGCTCTGGTTGCAGGGTCAGTGAGTTTGCCCTCAGAGAGGTTTGTACAGGAAGAGAGGGGTAGAGGGGTGTGGCATGTTGACCAGTGTCTTTGATCACTATGGGGGTTACAACCCCTTTTATTCCACCTGATCAACACTGTACTGACCTTCTGCTCCGACCCCCAGTTGAGAAACAACTGCATCTGGGGCTCAGTGGAGGTGCGCAGGGAAAGCTTTGCAGAAATTCAGTCTTTCCAAACTTTCTTACTCACCTATGAATAATTCCTCTTCTCATCGAAGTTCCATGTTGAAATTGTTTAAATATTACCGTTATTGTAGCATCTCTTCTGGTACAGTTGCAAGCTAAGGGGCAGCTCATAAACACAGATTCATCAGCATATAATAGGAAGCATTAACAAACTTATTATTTAAATGTTACATAAGCAATGTGGCCAGAAGGCATTTCTGCAGAACCTGTTACAAAATGAAGAGCTGAGCGATATAAAGAAAAGCTGGTCTATTTGTATCTTTGCCAATTGGCCAAACACTTACCAGAAAACCACTGTAAGTTGTGTCTCTTATTATGCCAGTTACTTATTTATTAACTGCATCAGTGCTGCCATCTGCTGTTCTTACAGTAGTTTGACTAGTTCTGAGTTTTGGAGGATGCTGTTACAGTATATGCTGCTGGTGTGGCTTTGAGAAATGACTGTACATGAAGAATGATGTCAAACTTTAGAACAGTTTAAACCTGCAACTAAAATACAAAACAAAATATTCAGACTGAATTTGATAAAAACTGTTCAAAAGTACAATATAATATTGGTCTATTTTAGAGCAAAAGTACAGTATATACTTTAAACTGTCTTGCTCTTACCTTGTACATGGCACATGATATTAAAATGAATGATTCCCTCTGCTGTTAAACTTACATACATTACAGTTGAAGTAAATAAGTACATGTTTCATTCATTAGCTATACATGTTGATGCATTATGCATCAACATGTATAGCTGATGAATGTGAAGCTGATTTTAACTATGACATGTGATGATCATGATAATCAAATAAACATATACAAATTGCATGCATGACCATTGACCAGCAGAGGGCAGCATGGCGCCTCAGTTTTTGGTTCTTTCTGTGGCGCATTTGCATGTTCTAACTGTTGTCTTAGAACACTAAACTGTGTTTATTAGGTACACCCAACACCAGCTAAAACTAATGTAGTCTAATCTAACAGTCCTGCAAGACATCCTGACTTCATGCAGGTTATAATGTTCAATTTATTTTTCAACTGTTTCAGCGATGTTGATTCATCTGAGGCTGCAGTTTGTTGTGCTGTTGAATTGCACTGCGTTAAACAGAGAGGTGGTTCGGTTTTTTAGCCAACCTTCACTGATATAATTGGAGTGTACACAATAATAGAAACACCTGTCATACAGTTAAATATACATATAATCTAAACCTTCATGAAGGCAGAATAACTAGGTAGCTAGGTGTACCTAATAAACTGGCACCTGGGTGTAAATGTGTATGAGCTGTGCATGAGAGACAGGCCTTTTCTCTGAATAGGAATAAAAAACAGACAGTGAATGAATGACCAAATGAATAAAAAGTGACACATTTTGGGGAGAAACCAGAACTGTTTATGTTCAGCTGCAGCATCGACAGATCCTCCGACTCCCTGAATCCACTGCACATCCTCATGTTAACTATAAAGTCCAGTTATAAATTGTTAATCAGCCATTCAGCCCTCGGAGACTAAAAGCCAAATCAAAGAAGCACTCCAGAAAATGACAGCTGCGCCATTGAAAAGCAGAGGTAATTTCCAATGCATGTCCACAATTAATTTAATTCACTCCAACACCAGCCCATCAGAGCTGAGAGCTTCCCCTGGGATACTTTCTCTCAACCCCACCTCCATTCAGAATTTGCCCCTTTCCCCACCCCCACTGACAGGGTTTTATCCAAAACCTGGTCTTTACCCACTGCCCAATGCATGCTTTAGACAGACAGAGCAGGGCAGCATGACAATAGGCATCATGTGTGATTATTTGTTAAGAAATATAGTGTCATGCAGTTTAGAAATGTCCTGCAGCACCAAAGCATCGTGACCTGCTTAGAGAGAAAGAATGAGCTGGATGTGTCTTTGAATTATTGAGACAAAGTAAATGTCAACAGTGGCCCGCTCTCCTGTAACATCATAACAGGCTTGGATCTGTTCTGTTGTGAGCGCGAGGTCATTTCTTTTGTGTTTAATTCAGTAGGAAAGGTGCTCATTGAAACATGTATTCCTTGTGTAAAACTCTGCACTCTCTGGCAACGTAAAAAGACATTGGTAAGCCCCATCATGCCATCTTTTTTCTGAATTTTATATAAATGTACTGATACATTGAGGTGTGTGTGATCATTTCTTTGTCCTTCCTACTTTCTTTATGATGATGATTTTACAAGGGAAAGGATTGATAGAAAGAAAAAGGTCCACAACATATTTCATTATATAAGAATTATTAAATAAAGACATAATAAAATCAAAGGAGCTCTTGTTGTTCCTGCTTTTATATTCATAAATACCAATAATAAAAAAAATATTCCCACAACTTTCTTAACAAAACTGACTTTTATGGTCATCAGCAGTAACAAATTATAGCAGCAAAAGTAAAATGTGAGTAATAATAAAGTGCTAATACTAATAGATGTAATATTTGTATTTTAATATACTCATACTAAACTTTACAATATTTTACTATTATATACTATATTGCTATGCTATATATATATATTATATTATACTATGTTACTACATTTCACCATATATTTTAAATTTTATAGTATATATTACTGTACTGTACTGTAGTAAACTATATTGTGTTAATATGTTTTATCACTTAATGTACTACAATATTAATACAGATGAACACTAAGTATAATTATTCAAATTACTTATTATCCAGAACAACGCTGCTAGTATTCTGCTGAAGGTACGCAAACACGACCACATCACCCTCATCCTCAAATCACTCCACATGCTTCCTGTCTGATCAGGATTGAATACAAGGTCTCCCTCCTCACCCACCAGTGCATCCATGGTGAAGCCCCCTCCTACCTCAAGGAACTCCTCACCCCACAGACCTCCACACGTGCCCTCCGATCTGCCTCAGTGTATCTCCTGAAACCTCCCAGGACAAAGCTCCGTACAATTGGAGAGCGTCCTTTCTGCTCATGCTCCCAGTCTGTGGATGCTTTTAAATGTGGCCTTAAAACCCACCTTTTTAGGAGAGCTTTTGATTGAACTCTTGCCATTTTCCTTTGCCTTATTTTTTCTGTTCTTATTTGTCGTGCTCTCTATGTATTTTTATTTTTAGCACTTACCTGTTTTATCATGTAGCACTTTGGGATTTGCTTAAATATAAAGTCCATTACAAATTACATGTATTATTAATTTTATTATTATTATTATTGGTATTATTATTATTGTTATTAAATTGGTGTTTGTTGTTATAGTAGATGGTATCATATTACCTGTATATATACTGTACTTTGCTGATTTTATGGCTACTAATTACACCACTATGTCACTTTCCTTGAAACAGTACGTATTAGTTTAAGTACAGCACTGGCCATGTGTATTGCATGTATACTGCGTGCCTTGTGATTCTGATTTTAATTACTCTTCCATAGTTTCTATTTTTATTGATGTTCTTAAATTCTTTTCTCTATTATTCTGTACTTATTTCTGTCCTTGTGCTGCTGTGACACCTGACTTTCCCCACCTGGAGATCAATAAAGATTCATATTATCTTATTTAATCTTAATGTAAGGCAAGGCAAGGCAAGGCAAGGCAAGGCAAGTTTATTTGTATAGCACAATTTAACAACAAGGTAATTCAAAGGGCTTTACATAAAACATAAAAGCAACAGGGAAATATGTAAAAGTTTAAAAGCAACATAATATATAATAAAAGTTACAGTGTTACAATCAGGGTTAAAAGAGTTAAATGGAAAATAATAAAAAGCTAAAAACAAAGAAAAAGAAAACAGGACAGTAAAAGTTACAGTGCAGTGTAAGTTATCAATAAAAAGAAAAATCTTAAATATTTAATTAAAAGCAGTGGTAAAAAGAAAAGTCTTCAGTCTTAATTTAAAAGAACTGACTGTTTCAGCAGACCTGCAGTTATCTGGGAGTTTGTTCTAAATATATGGAGCATAATAGCTGAACGCTGCTTCTCCTTGTTTAGTTTTGACTCTGGGGACAGAAAGCAGACCTGCCCCAGACGACCCTAGAGGTGTAGATAAAAGACAAGAGGTGCCTCTGTCTACAGGATTTATTTTCACTCTGTAATGTGGCTAAAAACAGAACTGCCCATTTACACTCAGTATTCCTTCCACTTATTTTACTTGTTTGTTTTAAAGTTTAGCAGACCACAGTGAAGGTAACCAAGCTGCATGCTCACCACTCAGCCATGTGCAATAACAGCAAACCAGAAGAGAGATAAGTAGGCAGATACAATAGAAATTAATTCAGCATGTTTAAGTGCAGCTGTCTGGTCACCACGGAGCAGGTGCCACCCACACCCACCCCCACCCCCCTTCTCTCCAGCCTGCCATTCACCCTTTTCATCTGGGTTTCTATTGCAGCCATACTTCATCTGACTCAGCAGCTATCTAATAAATCCTTATAGTAGGTATGCCCTGTTTCTCTTTATGAGTTATGATCTAACTGATTCATGGTGATGGTGGACAGAAAATGTTCCTCCCTGATTGTCCATGCCTCCATCTTTCCATCCGAAGCTACAATCAACACTCAATCCTCCTCTTTCACTTAATCCCCCCTCCAGTTCTTTTGTCACTTTATCCATCCATCTCCATCCAGAAGCAGACTCTAACGTCAGGCAGAAGTGACGCCCGCCTGGGGCCCCCAACAGGCATGGACTCAGCATATGCTGAAAAATGATGTAAGGAAAAAAAGGTTTATGTGCATCTGCAAGAGACAATTTGAGGAAGGTTAATGAGGCATTTGGTGGTAGACATGAAAAAAGAAACATTTATTACGTGAGAAGGTAAAGAGAGAACAGCTTGTTCTTAGCACTCATGCTGCTACTCTATATATTAATTTTAAAATTGATAACTCATGTCTGTGATAGTGACAAAATGGTTTTACACTTAACCCAACACCACTCTTTTCTTATGTTTATTTATGAGTCAGAACCCAGACACACAACAGCAAGCAGGTGCAGTCAGTGTTTTCATGTCATCGATACGAGTAGGCAGTGAACTGATGATTTGTATGTCAAAAGACATTAAGTTATCTATTTTTAACACTTCTATAAAAGTTTTTAAACATCTAGGTTGGATATAATTATATGCCGCTTCTACACTTTTTAAATACATTTCATTGCAAGGCCAAATAAATGAGAACAATATCTTCAGCATTCTTTCTGAAAATTTGGGATTTTTATGACTAATGAAGAAGTTTACAGTGTAAACATAAATAACATGGAAATTTGAGTTAGGTTTGCGATGGTGCAATCAGTGTTACAACCTTTAACCTTTAGTCTTTTTAGTACTAAAACAAATACAAATCTGTTTTAGTGCGGAGGAGGAAACAACGGTTGAATCAACATTTTAATTTAGATGTCGTTTGATCTGCAAATTACCAAATCACTGCTCACAAGAGGGTAAATGTTTGTTTCTATACTGACCATAAACTTTATCTGTTGAATGTTTCTCAAGTGATAGATGCCTTCATGGTTCTTTACTCACAGATGAAATATCAGAGCTGTTGGAACAATTACAGCAAACAAATCTCGATAGAATGCAATTTAAAATGGTCCATAAAAACTGTGAAAATTAAATGAAGCTAAAAAGCTTTAAGAAAAAAACAGGAAAAGATAAGAGTGATGTGGAGCCCCTTAAGTAACTCAGGCCTCCAGTCCACCCCCATCTCCAACCACTCCACCCTTTCAGGTTTATTACTTCATCTTATAGCCCTCCTCCCTGTTAGTTTAAGGTTGCCATCCTAGCTATTCTTCATCTCTCTATCTTTCTGCCTGCCACCTTGTCCTCTCTCCCTGAATCCCTTTTTTTCTTACATGTTGCCTTTTCATTTTACACCCCACCCCCTCCTACCACTCTCCCACCACCTCTTTCCCTCCCTCCCTTCCCCCCGCCGGTGGCGTCCGTACATCGACCGGAGCACAGACTCTCTTGTTGTCAGTCACTTTCCCGGCGAACAGACGGAAGCAGCAGCAGCAACAGCAGCAGCAGCAGGGGGAGCGGAGACGGTAATCCCCCCCCGCCCCCCAGTCCACCCCACCCCTTTCCAAAACCCAGAAACTGGTGGCAGGAGGGGAACAAAACCTCGTGGGACACCTGTAATTCCCCTTTGGGGCTAAGCATGATTTAGGATCTAAATTCACACCCAAATTGTGGATAATGATGAAGATGATGACGATGAGAAGCAGTTATTATTAAGACGGGGATGTAGACGAGCAACCAAGCAGCCAAATCTGCCTCGATTGACGGTGACAGAGCGGTCGGCGGCACCACCAGCAGCAGCACCAGCAGCAGTCGGTCGGCGGATGGAGATGCGTTGTGAAGGCGGAGGGGTGGTGATGATGATGATATAGCAGGTGCTGCAGGGTCGTGCCGCATTGCCTGGCCGCTGCGGGCGACGCCGGGGAGACGGTGATGCTGTCGTCGTCATTGTGCCACAGAAAGAGAGTAGAGGCTTTGACATGGAGGGACGCGACTGTCTGTCAGCTCTGAACCCAGGCCGCCCGGATCTGCAGGTTGGATGTACCGCCTGAAGCCTGGAGGACCTGAGTCATGATATACATGGTGGAAATTTTACAATAAAGTTGAATTGTTGAAGGTTGAATTGAAATGTTTCTGTGCGTAAAAGTGAATGGCCCATTTGTTGATAATGCATCATTGGATCATCATAGCAGCGGTATCTGTGCCAGCTCAGGGTGGATTACGTCTACAGAGCAGCAGGCCTCCATCTGAAGTCAGCTTCTGATCAGGAAACAATACAGAAAATCATTTTATATACTTCACCCTGTTGCTGGTGGTAACAATTGATTCTGTTGTTTCACTGGAAGCTGGTGTGCTGTGGTCCCCCGTGGAGGGACAGCTGTTGCAAAAGATGACTCACTTACAGGCTGGCCTCTCTCCAGAGACCCTGGAGAAGGCCAAGGTGGAGCTGAAAGAAAACCCTGAGACTTTACACCAGGACATCCAGGAGGTCCGGGACATGATCATCACCCGGCCGGACATCGGTTTCCTCAGGACAGACGACGCGTTTATCCTCAGATTTCTCCGGGCAAGGAAATTCAACCACTTCGAGGCGTTCCGGCTGCTGGCACAGTATTTTGAATACCGACAGCAGAACCTGGACATGTTCAAAAACCTGAAAGCCACAGACCCGGGTATCAAGCAGGCCCTGAAGGATGGTTTCCCCGGCGTGCTCTCCAATCTGGACAGATACGGCAGGAAAATATTGGTCCTGTTCGCAGCCAACTGGGACCAGAGCAGGTAATAAAGAGGCAGAGGGTTGGGGCTGGTGGTGGCAGGGCTGTGAAGTCTGTGTTTAGATTATCGATCAGACATACAAAGAGACACATGACACATATAGACTAGGGGAGAGTCGGTGTTTAAAAATAGGCTATATTATAATTAAGTGGATCTGGTTGATGGAGCTGTCCATTCAGCACCACACACGTTTATTAGAAAACTACAGAAAACAAACTTCTTCAAACAATCTTTCTTCTTTAATCAGTTTTGGATAAAATACACTACATGTGTGGCATATGTGAGGACCCAGACATAGCAGCCGTGTATATTAATCTGTTGGTATAACAGCCTCCACTCTGCTGCTTTCAGACTTTCCACCAGATGTTTGAACGTGGCTGCAGGGATTTGTTTCCATTCAGCCACAAAAGCATTAGTTAGGTTCAACAGATATGGGTTAGAAGATCTGGCTCCTGTTTAGCTCTAGGTCCAGTTCATCCCAGTGGTGTTTAATGGGGTTAAGGTCATGGCTCTGTGCAGGCCAGTCAAAAAGTCAAGTAGATTTTATTTATATACCCCAAAATCACTGTCCAAACAACACGCAGCATCATCTATCCTTAGATCCTTGATACAAAAAAATATCCTTTACAGGAGAAAAGGATAAACCTTAAGAAGAGCAAAATAGGAGACGTCACTCTTCCAGTCTGGTCAGACATGCGATGTATGTTTTGACACTATGGAGAAACAGAATCACAATATTAATAAACTTATTATTATTATTTATGGACCTGGCTATGTGCATGGGGGCATTATCATGTTGAAACATAAAAGAAAAGGTCTTCCACAAATTGCTGCCACAAAGTTTGAAGCACACTTCAGTCTAAAATGTCATTCCATGGTGTTGCATTGGAAGAGATGCAGCCCAAACAATGAGCAATAGACCCAGACCAGAGTGTGGACAGGTTTCAGCATGTCCACACTCTGGCCACATAGTATACTTTTTTTACAAGTGAACCTTCATTTAACATTTTATTTTAATAAACAAGAATTAGCACTACATTGTTCTTATCTCACAAATTCATATAGTTTTAAGTAGTTGAAACAATTGTTTCCCAATATTTTTACCTTTTAACCCTTGAAAATTAAGCATTGTCCACCCATCACATGTTGCATATGTCAGTGACTTGTAAGTGGTTCCTCCAAATAATGAGTTAAAAGTAACCAGATTCACAAAAAGGCACACACTGGAGAAAAGTCAGAAACAAACCCACTAATATGTGTAGCAGGAGTGTGTCTTCTGTCCTACCATATTAATCATCTTTAGACCACTCAGATTTATCCTGTAACCCCTTAGTGGGATCCTGACTGCAAGGTTGGCACACCACTGATTTAAACTACAAACTGCTCATCATGTTGAGGGGAAGAAATACAATTTTGTAAAGGTTCAGTATTTCCCCCTAAAATAAAGTGGAGGGAATGCATCATCTTTATAACTTTTGTTGTGAGTTCAAATTTTTTTAATTAAAAATCAAATCATTTATATCATATCAAATCATTCAAATGACAAATCTTTCAAAGATTAATTAAATCGGTCATATTAGGGTTTTTCTTTTATCTTGTTTGACTGGAGATACAAAATAAACCATTCACTGTTCATTCAGATAGTCAATTGCTGATGCTTTTCACGCTCGTAAGTAACAGTACTGCAGTGACTTGGTGAGGGTTAGTATCTTATAGTACCTTAGTATAATGTTAAAGGTATGAAAAAGGCCAAGACATAACCTTGTTTTGCTTTAATAAGGGATCACGCCTGCTAAGTGCATGGACATTTTCTCTCCTCATAACTCAATTTATAAACATTGGATTATTCATGTAAAGTGTGGAGCCGTAATGGAGCCATCTAGCTTTATCGCGATTCTTCTAGAAAATGTAGACTAACTACATCAAACTCCACACATCAAAATCATTATGTAATAGGGAATAATGTGCCATGAGGTGCATAAGATCATGTGCATTTTGTGATTAGTTTCTCCTCTCTGAACATGAATCAATCTGTGAAATCTAATGGGTTGTTTCATGTCGTGCTTGTCATCATTCCTCTTCTATCCAACACACTTTACAAATACTTGTAGAGCTGTTCTTTATTATGTTGGATATAGCTGCAGTAAACTCAGCTCTTGCTTGCAAAAGAAGTATTTATTATCTCTACAAAGAGCAAGGCAAACCTTTTCTTGATAAAAGAATCAGAGGAAAAATGTAGAGGGACACAAGACAATGAGGCAAATAGCAAACAAGAGAAAACACAACTTTTGAAAATGACAGCAAAGTATCTGAGGAATTGGGTGGATGAAAACCCATTGAAGCAGCAAACCTCATCACTAGCAGCACCAGCAACCACACAATGCCGAAAGCAATTACACAATAACATGCAACAAAAACATCCAGCAGATGCAGTTTAGCTGTTCCACAATCATCTTGTGACACAGAAACAACTGATTCTAAAGACCACCTTATTGATTCAAGAATAGATTACACTGAAAGGAAGGTTATCAGTGAGTTCTACTGACAATCTAGACTTAAATATTCGGTTTCAACTATGAGATATATGATCAACAATTTATGACCCTTGTCTAGGGCTGCAGCAACTAATCATTATTTTTATAACTAATTAAACTTCATTAAGGATTGAGTGCATGAAATGTCAAAAAATGCTCATCATAGCTTCTCTCAGCCCATGTTGGTGTGTCCATAAAGCTTGTTTTGTCCAACTCTACACTCCAAATAAATTCAATTTAAAATGATATACGACAGATAAAAGCAGCCAGGTCAATATCTGAGAAGCTGTAGCTTGGACATTTTCTCTTGGAAAGTGACTGAAACAATTAATCAAATATCAAAATAGTTGCTTATTACTTTTATAGCCCGATTGATACTGGATGTTTAAGGCAGATATCGATATCTGAGAGCATGAAAAATCAGATTACAATTTCTTGGCTGATCGTAATTTTTTAAAAGTAACATAAACAAACAATCTTGATATACATATATATTTTTTTATTTTTTTATTATAGTTACGTGCTGAGCAAGACATTTTGCAGTGTACAACTTATCAGCGCTCTCTGGTGGACAAATTACATAATGTAACAGTGACTCTGTTGCTAAAATTCCAACAGTTTGGCGTTTCTGTACTGCACTGTATTTCTTATTGGCATGGAGGTACACCAATACAATATAGCTGCAATCATAATTTTAAATTGTGTGTGTGTGTGTTTTTGTCTTTGTTTGTTTAAATGCCTTAATTTGCTCTCCAGGTTGCTGGCATATAAAAATCGTGTTTCAATAATTTTTTCTCAGATACACATTTGTTGACATACTGAGGGCTATCCTGCTGTCGTTGGAATCTATGATAGAAGATCCGGAGTTGCAGGTCAATGGCTTCATCCTCATCATCGACTGGAGTAACTTCACCTTCAAGCAGGCGTCCAAGTTGACTCCCAGCATGCTGCGCCTGGCCATTGAGGGGCTACAGGTAAGACGCTCAGCTGTCAGAAAACTTTGTTGATGTTCTGAAAAGAAAAACTTACCTTACTTGACTCCAAGTGCTGGAGGTTTGTTCTGCCACTGCAGAGCTCCTTTCCCATCATCTTTTCTGCAGTAAAAATGTTCCACTTAAGAACAAGTCAAGCACCGTGTTAAATCCATGAGCTTGTTTAAAAAGCAATGGAAAAGAATAATGACATTTCCATTTTGATTACACACTGCTGGGTAGTTTTTTCAAGGATCGTTTGGCAAATACAGTAGATGATGCAAAAAAGGGGATTTTTTGTGGTTGTCAGTTTTGATTTTCTGTTAGTTCTTACTTTCTCTAATGAGAGTTAGTATTCCAGTTTCTTTTACATAGCATATAGAAAACAGAGAAATGAGACGTGACAGTGCTCACTGGATGTGTATCTGTGTATTGGGGATTTTTTCATGGCATGAAAACACATTAGTCCTCTCTCAGTCATCAGGACACTTTTACCGTCATTATTGAAATGAGTTATAGGAGAAAAGGCTCACAGGCAGCGTGTACAGCTGTCTTCTGGTAACCAGCCAAACCCAAGAGGAAATGTATGTTTTATGTGTGTGTGTTTTTTCACGTTTTAGTATGCCAGTGAGGACTTTAACCTGAATGTACACCAGCCGGTGAGGACTCATGTCACTGTGGGGAATAAAAAGACACGTTTTGGTTAAGACTTGGTTTTAGGTTTTGGATTACAATTAGGTTATGGTAAGTGGTAGGGTTAGGGGTTAGGGGTTGACATGTAGTTGTGATGGTTAAAGTTAGAGTAAGGGACCAGGGAATGCATTATGAGATGTCCCCATAGGGATAGAGGAACAAACAAAATGTGTGATGTTTGTGTGTGTGTGTGCGTGCGTGTTGGGGGTATTGCTTTCTCAACAACCCTTGTGAATCATCTGCCAATTTGTGATGTGCTCCATTAGTCAAAGTGAAATCCAAGGGGAAGCGTTTCTAGAGGGAAGTGTTGAGTAAGATGCAGCGAGGTCTAAAAGATTATCTGATGTGCTTGTGATGGATGCCAAACTGTCAAAGTTGCTTCCCTTGAATTTTGCACTAAATTCAATCATATATTTCTGTATTAAAGTAGAAAAAATAAGAGCAGTAGATCTTATCCTAGAGGGTAAACAAAAGCAATTATAATTATTTATATATGTACATGCATATGTTTTCTTTAAATTTCAAATAATTTTGTCAAGACCATATTACTTGCCAAATGAAGTGTGTCCACAGCACCAATTTTCAAAAAACTGTGAAGTACCAAAAGCCACCATCCAGTGTCTTCTCCAGGGCACTAGTTGTCTTTATAGACATTTTTTAAGGTAATAAGCAGGTTACAGTGTGTGACTTTCAATAAAGCATGTTGTGGAAATCAGGTGTAGAAATAGCCCTCCAGTGTAACGATTAGTACATGACTTTCCATTCAAATGTAGCACAAATTTCAACTGAATTTCAAGAAAATCTACAAAGACATTGCAAATGAATGTGCGTTTCCATCCACAGCCGTTACACGAATCTTAGGAGTTGGTTCATAGAGATAAACAGCTGGTTTCAGTTTTACTGTTGGTTGCCATTAAATCATTGCAGAAGAAGAGTACACAACAAAATGATGTAATTAAAAGAGCACAATAAAACAAAACAGAAACCCAGTCATGGAACATTGCTCTGCACATTTAACATCCATCCACCAATCCATAAAACATGCCCAGTAATCCTCCCTTTTTAACAGGAATATGAGATTCTCAAATTCATCCATTAGAGAAGCTTATTGTAATGTATTTGTGTTAAAATGACTAATTTGTCCTCTACAGAAGCCCCAGCCAGATTTAAGCAAAATATCATGTGTCTATAAGATGCTTTAATACTTTTTTCCACCTCCTCCACTTTCTCTAAACATTAGCTTTCTTCACACAGGTGATGTGGAATATGTTGACAAAGGAAAAATATTTCTCATTTTTCAAACTGAGGAAACAACTATAGATGCAAGCCAGTGCATCACTGTGACGAGTCCATATATAACACATTTCCGACGGCTCTCCAGACACAGATTAGAGCCTGAATTATTGATGGGAGCTATTAGCTGAGCCCTGAGTCATTCCCAACTGTGCAACTGCTCACACAAATGGCTGCTCATCATTTGGTTCTGAAAACATAAGAAAGACAAATAATAGGGTGATTTGACTTGATTTGATTTGATTTGATGCTACAAATAAAATGTACAACACACATTACTAAAATCATCAAGATTGTGGCAATAAATTCAATCTTATTTTTCCACTGGATGCAAAGATGCGAAAACCAATTTAAGGCTGGTAATGATCTTTATTTTCCTTACTTTCAACATATCACACGAAAACAAGATCCTACTAACAAGTACTGTGTGTTACGGAAGCCCTAGGTGGCCATCGATTCATATCTTTATTTTATTCCATTAGACAGGTTCAGATGATGTCGAGTAAAAACAAAGTCAGGTTAGCTCGCAGGCTAACGCCAAGCAGTGGCTAATGTTATCCGGGTCACAGTTGTTTAGTTGTTTCCACCACCAACGCAGCCCATGTTACTTTCCTGTTTACCACTGGTATTATGTCAAAGTGTCTAAGCCTGGTGTTTGCTATCCTATAGTGATGCAGCCAGCTAATGCTACATTAGCTCGGTCCTGCCGCCGTTTGCTTCATAACGTTCAATTTAGATTTATTGCCTTTTTACCGATACTCACACTATAATATTCAGTCCAGCAACTGTTTCACTATCATCCAATACATGTAGCTGTGCTGACATTGCTGAGCCTCCGGTGAAAGATACACAGATAGTAAAGATAGTGACTGAAAGCAGCAGGCGAGTATGCTGTAGCACGTCGGCTAAATGCAGTCACTGTACTGTTATCGTGTAATGAGCATGGATTAATTCAACATCAAGCTGATAAAAATATCACTGTAACGTTGCAGTTGGAGTTTACCTGAGTTTCCACCATGTTGTGTGAAGCTGTCTCCTTGTCTCTCTATAGCCGCTGTCACACTTTTTTCGGGAGCACCTTGCCAATATGCGTCTTGTGTCTCGCTGCGCTGAATGAAAAGTACACCGCCGGTGTTGATCTGCCACTGAGCCGGGAAGATTGAAGTAACAGAGCCTGAACATGTCTGTGTGAAAAGCCGTAGCCGCCGTGCAGTTGTTTTTGCATTTATTGCAGGATTTCTGTATGAAAGTGTTTGTGTTTCTGATTATGCTCGCTCGTGATTTCAACCGAGCACACGTACGAGCACATGCCTGGTTGCAATCTTAAAACCACACCGCTAGTGGCCGCTGGAAACTCCATAATGCCCTTTTAAGTTTCACGTTGTGTACAGTATGTGAGAGTAGTAGAGCTGCACCTGAGTCATTCCCACATTGAGATCTAAATATTGTAAAACAGCCACAGTGAGTCACTTCAGTCTAAGCAGGTCTGGTTACGAATCTGAAAACCTGCAAGTGTTTAACAGCAGCTGAGTCACACTCATCTGCAGGGCAGTCGGACAACGTTCTTCTTCTGCATGAGGATTTGATGTAGCTTGATGGCTGATTTACAGTGAACACATCACTCAGTTAACGTCTATGTGCATCAGCAACTTTATATTTGCTGCTGCTGCTGTTCTTGTTTCTCTTTGTTTCCAAAGATTTTCCATATCTCTGCGCTGGATTATGTGATGTCTATGTGAACTGACAGCAATGTGACAAATAACAATAGCGAGAATGCTTCAAAAAAACAAAACATGCAAAATGTTCCATTATCTAGAGAGATTTACTAATATCAATCTCAAAACTCTATTTTTTTTTTTTAATAGCCCACAAAATTTTTGTTTAAATATAAGATCATCCAAGATGGTTTGTCTTGTATGGTTTAATTAAGCTTTATGACTTAAGTCTAATTCTTAAAATAAGCCAGCTATCTTTCTGTTACTGCTTAATATCTGGGATTTTATGCAATCCTATTTTCACACTTGTTTTTTATAAGCAAAAAAAGAGACTGACTGTTAGTATGACAAATTTAGGACTAGTTACCTTGTGTATAATAAGTGCATAATCTAATTCAAATTGTGCTTGACAATATTATTTATTCTCGACTAGGGAAAACCTAACTTAAACGTTTGAAAACATAGACATAACATAATGTGACATTCTTGAATAGCCCTTTTTTGTGATGAAAGATGCAAAAATCCTTCAAGTTTTTTTGTCTTGCAGGTTTGCCTGTATTGAGTCATCTGCTTGCTTTGCCTTTGTCTCATCCTCCGTGTTAATGCAGCTCAAACTGCCTCAGTTGTGATTTACTCTTTGTCATGGCAACCCTGACAATGTTAGATTTGAGCAAATACAAATAGCATGTAGGCCACATGCCTTGGGATCCAAATTTCTAGCACAGTATGCTGTGCAGATCACAGCCGAAGCAAGACTGTCAGTCTGGATCCCTGCTGGTGGCCCCTTAGAGGGTGCAATGGTTATTACACCCCAGAATATTCAACAGCTTTTTGATTGCTTGTTTTGTTTTTTGTCTTTTCTAAGGATTATTTTTGGACAGGCAGACAGGAACTAAGGAGACAGAAAGATGGGGAATAAATAAGAAACTTGATTATAAAAAGGATGTTTTAATTGGATGTGGCACTGGAGGAAAGCTGCTGGAAATGGAAAGGGTTTATCCGCTGGGGAGTGTGAATGTGCTTGGCAAATGTCATGGCCATCAGCTTGCTAAATGTTGGCAATTGATTAATATAGATTTTGGCTTGATTAGGTCACAGAGATAACATTAGCATTCATGCTTTGGGTACTGTGAGCCACAGACTGGCTGCAATGAAGTTCAGTTTATATCACAGTGGCCTCAGTCAAGACTTTTAAAACAAGCTCACTCTGATCGTCCCAGAACCACATCGTTTATCATTCACAACCATTGTTGGCAGAAATGTTGCCCGATTCAAAAATTTGACAGGTGCCAACCAATGCGGGGCTAAAGTCTGGGCCGAATCCATGGGGTGTCTCCCCGGCTTTTGATTTTTAGATGTCTGAACATACTGGATGTGGACTTGAGCAACCATCTGAATCAGCTACCTTCCACACAGTAAGTTAACCAACTGCACAGCTGCTGACAGCCAGTAGACTCAACATTGCAGCTTCATGTGTGTTACCTGCATTTAATGATGCAGTTTTTACTGTCCTAATAATGATGTGAGCTACGGCAACATCTGTCTGTCTGTTGGCAGGATTTAGCTAAAATTTGCTGGCAGCTCTGCCGTGACACAGG
>NC_060159.1:24180350-24201305 GCF_021292245.1 Micropterus dolomieu | reverse complement strand
GCCCTGAGGCTCTGGAACAGCCTGCCCGAGGAAATCAGGTCGGCTGAGTCAGTGAACTCTTTTAAGTCCCTTCTTAAAACATACTTTTATAGGAGAGCTTTTCCCGATCTTATTTGACTTTATTTTATCCCTTTTATTTTATTGTATTTTACTAATTTTATATTAAATTTTCATGCTCTTATCTTTTTTTTTTTGTATTATTCTTTACACTTGTTAAAGCACTTTGTAACTTGTTTTTGAAAAGTGCTCTACAAATAAGGATTATTATATTATTATTATTATTAACCAACTGCACAGCTGCTGACAGCCAGTAGACTCAACATTGCAGCTTCATGTGTGTTACCTGCATTTAATGATGCAGTTTTTACTGTCCTAATAATGATGTGAGCTACGGCAACATCTGTCTGTCTGTTGGCAGGATTTAGCTAAAATTTGCTGGCAGCTCTGCCGTGACACAGGGGCCAGTTGATTCGATTTTGGTGGTGATCTGTTTTTTTTTTCCCATTAGATAGTTTTTGTTATGTCCTTAGTGTTGCATTCACGTGTTCGTAGAAAAGTTGGCAGAAATGCTGCCCAATTCTAAAATCTGACAGGTGGCAACCAGTGCGTGGCCTAAAGTCGGGCCGAATCCACGGGGTGTCTTCCTGGCTTTAGGAATCATCCTCTGGGTATCACGAATCTCTTTTTTACACACATGTCCAAAAGTTGTCAAGATACATTATTCTGCTCTGGACAAACCAACTGACTGGCTTACATTGGTATCATTTTGCTCTGCTGCTACAAAGTTAAAGATAGGTCTCGTAGTTGATCACTGATTTATATCAGAAAACAGCAAGACAAAGTGAAAATCTAAATTGACCCTTTTTATAGTCGCGCTCTTAATGTGCCACCTAATTGTGCCACAGACTGTAACTTAAATACAGTCCAGACAGTAGGCCTACACACAGAACATACTCCGTGTGTGAAAAGCACTTTTCCACTTACATTTCTTTAAACTCTCATAAAAGAGATTATATTAAGGAGGTGAGACAGTGTACAGAATGGGATACAAACCCATCCAGTCATAATCCTCCAGGATTACAATGTTACAAAGGGATTTAAGTCTGCAAACCCTTCTTTTGGGTTGTTCTTTTCAAAACAAGTTTGACAAATGTTTTTAAACAGGATTTAAAGTGATGTATAAGAAAATGCTCTGTTAAGCTTCTACATGGTAAAGTTGTGTTTTCAAAATGTCAGCAGTTCAGGAGTCCAAAAAACAACCTCACTTCTGGATTATCAAAGCAAAGAAGAAGAAAAAAACTAACATCAAACAAAATAAATGAAAGACTAAACGGAAGGCTATGTGAACTTTTAAAGCTTTTATTATTATTTTTATGAAAGACATTTCTTGTTATTATATTTTTTTTCTTACAACAACCACTAGATTAGACTGGACTGGATCTCACAGTTATCTTGCATTTTGAGATAATCAGCAGATACCTGCAGGCATCCTCGTCAGTGTGGCTGCTGTAGAACGATGTTAGCCCTCCCACCTTGGTTTCAGGACGGTGATAAAAAGTCAATTTTGAGCCCTAAATGTCCTCAGTCACCATTGTCTTTTCTAAATGTTAACATGTTTCTCCTAAATGACAGCAGGTCTAATCCAACACAATTACTGGCTAGCATTCAACATATATATTTTTATACTGTAGAGAATAACGCAGCAGCTGAATGACTTCACATCTGATAAACTATAACTCACTCTCTCTTAAACACCGGTCATGTTCTGAAATCTACGGCATGAATCAATGTATTTTTCTCTCATTCTTTAGTTAAAATTCCATCTAATATCTACAGTGTTTTTATTACTGTTAATATACAAGATGTCTGAACATACTGGATGTAGACTTGAGCAACCATCTGAACTCACATCAGCTACCTTCCACACAGTAAGTTAACCAACTGCACAGCTGCTGACAGCCAGTAGACTCAACATTGCAGCTTCATTTGTGTTACCTGCATTTAATGATGCAGTTTTTACTGTCCTAATAATGATGTGAACTACGGCAACATCTGTCTGTCTGTTGGCAGGATTTAGCTAAAATTTGCTGGCAGCTCTGCCGTGACACAGGAGCCAGTTGATTCAATTTTGGTGGTGATCTGGGTTTTTTTCCCATTAGATAGTTTTTGTTATGGCCTTAGTGTTGAATTCATGTGCTCATAGAAAAGTGCAATATATGGGTCTTCTTACTGGGATGATAACAGGAGTTATATCCATGTGCCTTTGGCAAATCAGGAGGATAATGAGCTTCAAACTGTCCTGTTGTTTGTGGGTCTGTGTTAATATGTATAACGAGTGAAATATCAGCTCTGGTGCATCATGGAAAATATCATTTTTTGAGGCAGACGGAAAGTGCAAGAAAGTGCTGCTCTTTTTGACCATGGCGTTTTCTTTTCCATTTGGGTCTGTTGGGGTCAGCCACATTTAGAAACAGGTCTAATAATCCTCAGATTGGGTCTTGGCTCTTTTTACTGAGCATGAACTCATCCACGTTCAGTAAAGGTTGGTTTTCCAAATGTCTATCTAAAGTTTTAGACCTGTGAAGACTTACCACCTCCAAAACATTCAGGACCTTGTCGTTTTAGGTATGTATGCACCAATTCGACCTTTTCTCTCCTAATACCTCCAACTGGTAATATCTGCTGATCCTATACCAGCCTTTCTTTTTTCCAAAATTTTAAATCTGTGTGGAACTCTTTGGGATTGTTCTTGAATAACATGAGGCTGAAACTTCACATCATTTATAAAATAAAAATAAAAAGAGGGAGATTTACTTACTTTCCTACACTAGTTTTGTGCAGAAAAGTGCAGAACATTTACCTTTAAAATGTTTTTGGGAATGTTAGCTGACCCCAAACAACAGGGGTGGTCAATCATGTGCCCAATGAGAGCCGAAAGGGCAGCAGGTTTTCATTCCAGATGAATGAATATAACTGGTCCCATAGCTGCTTTTTATACAGTAATGACACGGATAAATAAACTGTATGTCATGTGAATCTGTCAGGTCTTACTATCCACTGATGCACTTAAAATTATCTGATGGATTGGTCGAAGACTTTGATCCAGAGTAAAATATATCTGCTGTTATTGGATTTGGTACAAACACTCACGCTCTCCAGAGGATGAACCCCTAATGGGTTTCGTGATCACATGACATCTCATATTTCATGTTCATTTGATTGAAAATGTGTTAATCTGATAGCAAAAAAGTGTGCAAGATGTGTTTCAACATTTTCAGGATAGAATTAAAACTTTCCCTGTTATAATTATGCGATGCCCTTTCAACAGACATCTTGACCTTTTCTCAGACCTCCAATTCCACTTCGCTGTCCAAGTGATAAATAAGAAAGTAAAAATGAAAATGAACTCACTGATTCAAGGAATATAGAAAGAGGGCATCAGCCACACAGACACATCTTTATTTTAAAACTGTAATGTACAATGAGTCAATATGTCCTTTTTCCTTCTTCTCCTCGTCTCTCTTTGGCCTCTCTCTCCAACCTTTTTCACTTTTGTTTTCTTTACCCTCCCCCTCTCTCTTTAACAACATAATCATCCTTATCATCCTCCTTATGTTCATGTTTTTGTTTCAAAATGAGCTCAATTATCAGAAATAATTAGTAATAATCAGTAATGGAACATAATAAATTCCTAAATTAAACTAAAACAGAAATCATCCAAAATCCTTTAAAATATATTTTTTCGGATGTTACAGAAGCATCATCTTCTTCTTCGGCTTCGTCGTACCCCCACCCCTCCTTTTCTTTTTTCCTCCACCCTCCCCGGCTCCCTCCTGCTACATCCCACCCTCGCCACGTTGCCACGGCAACACGTTGGACTGCCGCGCTATCTGCTCTGCCCTCTCCTCCAGATGGGCTCCCTTTTGTTGTGTGTCTGCCTGTTCGTGCGCGCAGACAGAAACACATTTCTCCATCTTGCTCTGTTTTTCTTCCAAGACGCTCACAGGTCGGTCAGCGAGTCCACCACAATAAGCTGTAAATGTAGTGTTGTGTTGTGTAATTGAGCGATGTATAATTAACAGGGGAATTGTCCAGTCAATTCTGCAGAAGATAAATACAGAAACAGAGCAAAGAAAATGTAAGTTGTGGGTGTTTCTCTAGGATCCCCAATGAGGTTAATATTTTAGTTTTTTAATTAAATGGTACTATTTACAACTATGGATGGATTGTTAATTTTGTACAGACAATCTTTGAACGCTGAACAAAATTATAAACGCAACACTTTTGTTTTTGCCCCCATTCATCATGAGCTGAACTCAAAGATCTAAGACTTTCTCTATGTTTCTCTCAAATAGTGTCAAAATCTGTGTTAGCATTTCTCCTTTGTCGAGATAATCCATCCACCACATTTTGGAGTGGCCTTTTATTATGGCCAACCTAAGGCAACACCTATGCTGTCTGATCTTGATATGCCACACCTGTGAGGTGTATAGCACATTTTAACAACGAGGCAATTCAAAGTGCTTTACATAAAAGAAACATAGGGAAATATATAAAAAGAGATTTAAATACAATTTTAAAAATTGTCAAATAGAAAATAAAACTTAAATTACCCTGTTAACCTTTTTGTTTACCTATAATTCCAATGGGTTACGAATATTCAGGCTTTTCTCTGTTCCATTGTTTGCTTTTTTGATTTCCAATCTATCAAACCAGTCAAACCTTATGCTCTTCATCGTACGATATTTATTTCCTCGTATTTGCGATCGTCACTATGAATCCAGATTGTTTGTGTAACAATCTTGGTAAAAGCAGTCAAGACAGAAGAAGAACGAAGAAAAACTACTTCTCAGCCCTGCTCAGACCTCAAGTCAGTCTAATCAGCGGCGAAAACTGTACTTGTAATTCTACTTGGCCCTGGTAACATAGTCAAAACAGCGGAGAAAAATGTTTAGCTCTACTCGGCCCTGCCCGGACAGAGGAGAACTACTTGGCCCTGTTAATACTTGGTCTGACTACGTATGAGCGAGGAGAAGCCAACTAAGTTTCAAAAGGAAAATCTGATTTTAATAAAAATTCCCCTTGAAAACAGGACAGTAAAAGTGCAGTACAGTGTAAAGTATTAAACTGAAGTCTAGATGGAAAACCTTGGTAAACATTATACCCGCTACAACTCAGCATGTTAGCATTGTCATTGTGAGCGTGTTAATTCAATTTTTATTTTTGGCATTTAGCTTACATCAAACATAATGCTTAGTTTTTGTCTTTTTCTTTATTTGACCTTTTTTGGTGTTGTTGCTTTGACATCTTTCTTTCAGCTGATAATATGTAAATGTTGTGTTTATAGCTTGTTCTGTAGCCAAAAAAATCAATTAATGCAACCTAAACGAATAATAATTCTCATTAACTTTGATTATTACATCATTTAATTTATGCCTTCAGGCACTGTAAAATCTACTTCTGATGAATTATTATTATCAGTTATTTTTCACAGTTTTCATTTTAAACTAAATAATTAACTGTTTAATAAAAAAGAACAATATTCAGATGATCTATAATGAAAAGAAGCTGTAGTGAAATGAGTGAACTGTTTTTACTGTTAACATTATTTGTATAGATTTGTCTTTGGGGATTTTTGAAAAATGTAAAACAGTGACCATTTCCAATATACTGGCATTAATTTATTATTCATTTGCCTTTCAACAGGAGTGCATTTGTCTCTTTAGAGAGCCTGAATATCTGCAGATATGTAGACCACATTAACATATACAGTAGCACAGTTCCAGTCAGTGAACTCTCTATGGATTTACTCTGAATTAGCATTGTTATGTAACATGCAGACTGCTCCAGAATAATTGTGCCAACAGTGTCTGCAGAAAATGCATGAAGTAGAGTTTTAACCTACTGTACCATCTCAGGCAGCAGCTTCTGTGTAAAAACACGTTTTAATTCTTTCAGAGGTAATCACTTAGAAGATATCACCTCCCTAATAAAAGGAAGCTCTTTGAAATCTTGGAGCATTTATTCAAATCTACTGAATTATAATCCGCCTTCTCATCATTACCATGTAATAAAAGGTTTCTAAGCACCCTATAATTTGGCTTTTTTTTATCATAAGCAGTATAATTAAGACATCAGTGTCATTATATGCTTTAAAATGAGGAAATCAGTTAACAGGAAAATTATTTACTATTACTATTTACTTCTTTCATCAGATTTCCTTCCAGGTTACCTGCTGATTTTATCAGTCACGATGAGAATCAGTCAGAGGTGATGCCTGTAAACAGGAAACTCGTTTGTTGTGAATAAACAGGCGGTTGGCCAGGTTTGTCTTTACAAACACTTTAGTATTGATTTAAACTGTTTCTCTTGTGCCTTTTATCTTTCAACTGCAGCTGGAAGAAGACACCATCTGTCTGTGCAAATGCTGTCCCACATCAATAAAACAGATTTCACATGGTTTTACTGATATGAGGTTTTGAAGCCGGTTTAAAGACAAGCTGCCAACAGTTGATAGTATTTGCCAATATTCAAGATCATCTTATTTTAGAATTTTGTTTGTTGAATGTGTCTTCACCAGAAAATAGGAAGGTCCTTGTGGTTGGTGGTTAGGTGTACAAAGTATCTGACTTTGATACCAGAGGCTGCTGTTTGTCTCCTACCAACGCTTTTAACCGTGATCTTACCCTGACCTTAACCAAGTAGTTTTACTCGCCTTAACCTAAAGAAAAAGTTGGTATGTGCTAGAAGTTGGATAGAGATGTTTCCCCCCTTTTTCCAGGTTAAGATAAGCTGTTTGCCTCCTGGCTCTACCTCAGTGTGTAGCAAGATAGCGAATAACCGTATTTTCCAAAATGTCAAACTATTCCTTTAACCAAACATTTCTACAATAGAGACAGCAGATAGGAAAGTGCTTATTTCTGTAAAGGTCCTTTTTGTAATTCAATCAGTGGTTTCTTTATGTTGCATGTTGAATGTTTAAAGCGGCGACTGGGCCAAAACTGGCTCTCCTGCTAAATTATATGGCCTCTGGATGAAAGCTGAAGTTTACCCTTTCATGATTTACATCAAGCCTTTGACACACTTTTTAAAATAAATATACTGTCGAAAACAATGCAAATACTGGCTCATGTAGATAAATAAATACCTCGGCCACTCTGCCTCATTTGAAAGGCCATTTGAAAAGTACCTTTTACTGAAATGAAGTCTGAACTTTCTAGATGAATAATACCAAAAAATACAATCTATTTAATTTAAATGGCACATGTAAACCTTGTATTCAAACAGTTTTAATTCTAAAGTATTACACAAATGTTTTGTCTGTTAAGATGGTCACTGTCAGATTAGCCTGTGAGTTGGCTGAGAGACAAGACGGACTACATGTTGGACACGCTTGTCTTTTTATCGGGATGTCATGCCGTGTCACAAATGGGGCGTCAGTTGTCGTCCACTATGAACACTACACGGAATAAAATGATAATTGTCGCGCCCAACATCCATTTTTGTGTCTGACACCAAACGCCTGTCAGGTGAGACTGTTTTCAGGCTTATGTTGCGTAGTGTGAACCCGGTATTAGTCCTCACTTCTCTCAGATTCAGTACTAAAATAACCAGTTTAATGAATCAAATCAATTCTTATTTAAATTAAAAGAAATAAATATTGCAAGTAGAGATCAGTGTTTCCACCCTGCCTGTCAAAACTGGCCCAACGTTAAACCTAATAAACATTTTTCACAAAAGACATTTTGATTTATCATAGCAGGAAAAGTACAGGTAGAATTAATAACATTTAGGATGGCTCTGTTCCATTAAGTGTCCCAGACAGTGTGACAGCACACAAAATGCCAGGACCTCCCATAAGTGGAATGCAGCCATTTTTCATTATATGAATTCCACCTGCGCTTTTCCTGATACTGCTAATTTAAGTTATCAAACCTACAGCTAGGGGCTAGGGTCAATATTGAAATAGTGTTATGATTCTATCAAGATGAGCGGTGTGTAATGTTTCCCGCTCAGAAGCTTCAGGGATCATGACGCAGACAGGATGGGCCGAATCAATCCTCTGCCACTGCATATCTCTCCCCCATCTCTCTCCTCTGCTCAGTGTGCCTGGCAGGAAGACAAGATCTGTTGAGCCCACAATCCTGAGGCTCAGGTCAACTGCAGCAAACACACACAAAACACACAGGATGAACACACTGACCCAGACCAGGGGCAGCAACCTGGCAATGTTGAGAAATCCTGTAATAAATGAAAGAAAAAAGCTTGTCACTCGTCCATAGTTAGTCATGTATCCTGCTAGTAGACAAACAAACAAACAAAAACACAACCTTTTGCTTAAGTTAATCGTAACTTAACATATGATAAAGGACACATGACTGCTCAGTTTACAAGGAGGTTCAACCCTTGTTATAGCACTCCACAGGCAGTTAAAATAAAATTAATATGCACATTTAAGTACATGTGCAATCTCTCAGTTGGAGAGAAACCTTGGAGAGAATTTATTTATATTATGTTATTATTATGTTATAAATTACAGTCATCTTATTCTTACAGTGATATGAAATATCTGTCATGAAAAAGACCCATAAAACAATGTTAGCACACCAAACTGATTGAAGAACAAATGTAAAACAGCAATGGGTAAAAATAAAAGTAGCTTTTGCTTGTGGCAGGTTTTTATCAATCAGAATGAGGATTCAGTTATAGCCGGAATCTGAAATGGACAGAACAGAAAATACTTCCTACCAAATGCAATTCGACAGAATAGAATTAAATCCAACCTCTTTTTTAAGTATTTAACTGTATTTCTGTCTTTTTACAGTATGTTTGTATTTATTTAACATTGCATTGTGAAGCCAAAGACAATATTCCACACAATGAAGGAAAATATATGATTGAATAAAGAATAGCTGGTAATGGGGATTGTAATAAATAAAAAATATATATATCTAAAAAACTATATATAACCCCAGAAAGGAACAAATGGGATCAATTATTTGACTATAGAGGAAAAGGGAATTGGTGTGATTGGTTAAAAGGTTTGGGAGTAAAGCCGTAGAGGAAAATGTATTGACTGGATGTGGAGTAACAGGAGGACGAAGAGGAAGGTTGAGTGAACAGATTGGATAAAAAGCTACAGAGAAATAAGTGATGGAAGTAGAGTCAAAGGTTGAACTAATGCTGCATTAGTCCTTTGGAAAAGTGAACTAAAAGGTTTAATTTATCAGAGAGGCCGCATGTCTTTGACATCTTTGTGGATTTTGTGACCAGAAGTGAAGTGTGGCGGAAAATTTCAACACACAGAGCAGAGTGAGGCTGCACTGCTCTCTATTTTCTGTCACATACTGTAAGATTCACTGTTGATTTACCCCCCTTTTTTTTCAGACATCTTCTCATAAAGGTGTTTTCTTGTAAGGAACAAGCCGGCAGCAGTACAATGTCATCACTCGAGGCTACACTTTATATCCAGAAAAGAAAAGCACTCGAATGGATGTCGTCCTTTTTTTTTTCTGAACTCACTTTTTCCCCCTTTTTTACTGGAGGACACGTTTACTCATCCTTCTGTAGATGGGAAGTGACAGGAGCAGAGCAGAGAGCAGAGAGCTCATCAACCTGATGTGCTGTAGAAAGACTGAAAGAGCATGACAGAGAGAGAAGATGTATGACCACAACCCAGACACGTATAGAGTGGTAGACAACGCATGTCAGATGATATAACATCAGCTGCTTGCTAGCGGAGTGATAATAGACTCCTAAAAAACTCGGCTTCTGTTTGTAGCATTTTTGGTGTATTTGTTAAAATCATACATAAAGGGAAAAAAAAGATTAATAACAAAACTTTAAAAATGTTTTTTTTCTGAAAGCCAAACAGATTAAATTCACAAAGGCAGCAAGTCCTCGCAGCACAACACTAAAACATGAATGTGGGTTAATTGACCAAATCATGTTAAGATTAATTGTAACTCACACTTGGTACAGCTGCGTAGGAGTAGAAATAAAGTTGTGTGAAAAATTTGTGCCAGCAAAGAAATTACATTTCACTCAGTAAGAACAGATGATTATAAATGTTTTTGTTGTTACACAAAGACATTTGGATTAAGATGCATGATCACAATAGTGTTGCTTTTTTTAGCCACTGTGTGTGGAGTTTTAATGTGAGATTACTGAGTTTTTTGTTTGTAGAAAAATGAGTCCATGCCAATTTAATTTGGAAGCACCAAATGAGATGTTTTAAAAATAAGACATATTGTGGGTTTAAAGCACTCCATTGTTCAACATTTCTGTACATCAACAATTAAATGACTGTGTGAAGAGGGTTACTCACTGCGATGAACTCAGCGATGAATTATCATCTCTTCAACTCACTGTAGCTTAAATAGATTTGATTTTTCGGCACATTTCACTCTCTCCGCTTGCAGCAGCCCTTGGCGTCAATAAACCCGCATTGAGTTCAACTGTTGAAATATCTTTATTTTCCATCAAGCACCATGAAACTAAAAACAAATAAAGCCACAATAAACCTTAAAAATACATTGCATTACAACAATGCATTAAGTTAAGGTGAACAAAGTTAGTGACTAGCTAACTAAGTGAAATACTGTAGAAGGACTCTTGCAGCAACTTGTCCGGGGTTGGTGGAGACCAAAACAGAGTGCAAAGGGGAGTGGACTTGCTGTGCTGAGGCCAAACAGATTAATGCAGCTTTAATTAATTTTGTACGGGGGGGGAAAAGGGAATAAGAATCCAGTCAGGCTCAGGTCACTCTAGGCTTATGTAAGGTGCACTTCATGAACAGACTAGAAATGGGAACTGAAATGAAATATGTGAAATGATTTCAGGCAGACATTTTGAGTCACGTCTGCATTCAGCTGATGTGTCATCAGTGGTAGAGTCAAATTTACAAATGTCTTCACCCATTTCCCCAGCTCTAGTCTCGACCTCGATATTTCCCACTGTGTGGTTGATCAATCGCATCTCATGCGTCACATATGCACTCTTTGGAAAAGCCGTGTCTATTGTACGCAAAACGGCGATTTTGCGTGTATATGATATGCTGCAGTTGGATGCCTCACGGCCGATGTGCACAGCTGTAGGGTTAGCCTGAGCATGAGAACAGGCTGGGTTGATAAAGGCTTACTGAGGGACAAATCTGAATCTGGTTCCCGTCATCTGGTTCCATCCTGCCTCGCGCTGCTGCAACACCTAACATTTGATAAACTAAATAATAAATGAGCAGCCGGTGCCTCACAGGTTGTAGCTCTGTTTGAACTGATGTTACTTCAGCAGGTTCAGCCATAAGAAACACTTTACACACCAAAGACAAGCCTCACTCCATCTTCCTCCTGTTGTTGCGTGAAAGGTGGCCTCCTGACAGAGGTCTAATAGATTTTGTTCTTTATGTTGCAAGAAAATGTGTTTACATTACAGCCTAATTGGTTTTCTTTTGTTTATTTGGTTATATGAATCATTGCAGTGGTTGTTTCTTTGGCAACATCTGTAAATATGTGTAAATCAGAGATGGTTTTTATTTGTTGCACATACATCAGATGCTCATTCACTTCACTCTAGAGAGCTGTTATGACTTTTCAGTGCTCATTATTTAAATTTCCGACATAGAAGTGCTAATCTAATTTATCTCCATCCATCCATCCATCATCAACCGCTTATCCTGCGTACAGGGTCTCGGGGGGCTGGAGCCAATCCCAGCTGACATTGGGCGAAAGGCGGGGTACACCCTGGACAGGTCGCCAGTCCATTGCAGGGCCTCTAATTTATGTGTGATGAGCTAATTTCAGACAATAGCAGTCTGATTTTTTCAGGTTTTTATTTTGTACATTTTAAACAAGTTGTTTGTCCTTTACAAACTACAGAACAATACTTCCATGTGCAAAACACACTGATCTAGAAAACAAAATACTGGCTTTGTGTAGAAACAAACAAAAAAGAATTTAAAGACATTTGGTCTTCATGGGGCCAAATATCAATTGTTGCTTTTCTCTTTAAACTACTCTTTTATTTATTTTGTTTATTACCCAACAAAAGAGGGAGAGAGTTTAATTTCAATATATATAACATTCTCACATCTGTATGTCAAATATGAAACCAGATGCCAGTTAGCTTAGCTTAGCACAAATACTGGTAAACCGGGGGAAACAGCGAGCCAGACGCTGTCCAAATGGAACAAAAATCTGCCTACCACCAGCTCAGAAGCTAACTCTTTTTCTTTAATCTGCACAACTGTATTTCCCAAAATGTCATACTTTTCTGTTAAAGTCACTTAAACATTGTATTTTGTCCTGTGCAGCCAGTACAGAAATCATAATGTGAAAAAAGCTTGGAGCAAAGCTTGTAGGCTGTGTGGTCGTGGTAATCTGTTAAAGGACACACTGAGTATCCTGAAGGAGGGAGTCACTGCTTGAATAGTCAGACTGCAGCTTTTAATCCTGGTGGACAGACATTTCAGTAAAGAAGCAGCTGTGGCTGATGACGTTTGCTTCATCCATCGACGGGATGTCAACGCGTCACATGTTGTTACCTCCGAGTATCTGTGTGCCTTTGAACAAACTCACGGTGTTTAACCCACAGTATTGGTGGCAGCCTGTCTGCTTCACCTCTGGATCTGTGTGGTTTTATAACAGCAGCACACCAGCAACACATGAGAGACTACACTGATGCTGCATTCAAGTCCTATGGGACAGAAGGAAGTGATGGAAGGATTGTTATGTTTATGACATGACATCAAACAGCCCAAGACGGCAACTGTCATTGTCAGTTTCATTTACAATAATGAATTAAAATTTATAATTGAGCTATGGTTGTATGAGTTTGTCATGTAGGGATAAATAAGGTATAATATAAGATATAATATAATATAATGCTTTTCCCAAAGCTCACTGATTTTCACTGAAAAAAATGTTTTGTATTGTTTAAACTTTCGCCTAGACTTAATGTCTCCATGCATCCAAACATGCATGCAAGAAACCCATTTTACAAACTTTTACTATAAAACCAAAAATATGAGCCATAGATAGTAATTATCACTCAGATGTTATTGTGAAACACATAAATATAGTATGGGGTGGTGATGGCGTAGTGGATAAGATACATGTCTTTGGTGTGAGAGATCCGGGATCAAATCCATTGTGAGACACCATTGTGTCCATGAGCAAGACACTTAACCTCTAGTTGCTCCAGAGGCGTGCGGCCTCTGACATGTATAGCAATTGTAAGTCGCTTTGGATAAAAACGTCTGCTAAATGAATAAATGTGATAATAATGAATGCAGCATAATGCTAACCTCACACACTGACTTGATAATGTACAGTATTTCAACGGGATGCATATTTTTATGTGTGTTTCAGTGTGTAATATTTAGAAGGATCTATTGACAGAAATGCAATATAATATACATAACTATGTTTTCAGGGGTGTATAAACCCCTCATATAATGAACAGTTATGTTTTTATTACCTAAGAATGAGCCATTTCTATCTACACACACCGCCGGTTCTCTTACATGGAAGTCGCCATGTTATGCTGCCGTGTTTGTACAGTAGCCTAAATGGACAAACAGAGTGGGTTTTGTCACAACATTGAATACGAACGAAGAATAGGAAGAAGAAGAAGAAGTAACGTTAGTAGTAGTAGTCGAATGGTTCATTAGAAGTAAGAAGAGAAGAGACATTTGGACAAATGGAGGCCCATACGTATTATTTAGCACGAGAGCTGACAGAGCCTGTCGGCCACCGTAACTTCTCCTGGGCGCCTAGAAAGGGAGGGGTGAGCAGTGCATTCATGTGGTGTTGGAACAATCAGAATTTTTTTCCTCCTTAAATATTACATGCAAGAGGAGAAATAAAGAGTACATGTGACATAAAGAAGTATACAGACCTTTGATTCGTGCAAAATCACATATTGCATATACATATTTTGCAAACATGCAGTTTGTTATATGGCTAAAATGGTTAGTTTGGTTAGTCCATGTAGAGTGAACTAGATGTTTGTGTGTTGTTTATACGCTCTGATAATGCTAATCCAACACATCTTTGTAGTGGCATCCATGTTGATTCACACATTCCGACATGAACACACACTGAAGTCGTAAGAACACTTTGCAACTCGAACGTGTGCACCCTGAGCCACTGGTTGCAATTCACAACCATCACCACTAGATGCCACTAAAACATACACTTTAATGTGTCATATGTTTCTGATATTTAAATCCTGGAGTAAGGTTTACCATGACTGCTATCTCGTCAGTGTTTATAGGCAGATAAACAATTTGGGTAATAGGATGTAATATGAGACACCTGGCAATCACGGTACACTCCCACTCAATTTTCACCGTTAAGAAATACATTAGAAGAAGTGAAACTATTGGTACCCAAATTTGCTGTGGAAAAGCTGATTTTGAATTTCTAGACAAAAGAAAGGCGTTTCCCTCTTCACCTCGATGAAGTCTCCTCCTTTTAAAACAATAAAAAGATTCTGAGTCATTAGTGTAATTACAGTAGAAGAGAAAAAACCATCACCAACGAGATTTGCTGCTTTTTTACTACATTTTACTCGTTATGGCCCGAGGTCAGATTTAGAGGAAAATCTGCTGGAGTGTCACAAAGCGAGAGGTGGGCGCAGTTTTTCTACAGCTAACCAAGCTTTGAAGAGAAAATCATCTCTAATGTGTTTATCCTCTTCAGTGAAGCCACAGGCTCCCAGGAGGGGGAGGTGAGAGATGAGGCAACAGGGTTTAAGGGAGATTTATAGAAAATACTAAATGTATATATAAACTGATTGTGTTTTAAAAATGACTCCTCAGCTCTACACATTGTCCTTTTGGTGTTGATGGACATTTCTCCATCTTCTGTCGCCTTAAATTCTGTTCAACCTTTCGCTGTAACTGAACACGCCCAGCAGTGACCTGCAGCGAGTCCAAAAATAAATCCCCACAGTCGCTCATTTGTTTAAAGTCGACATTTGCCTCCAGAAGCCAAACATCAAAGAAAATGCTCAAATGGTTTTGAGTGGCTGGTTTCTAGAATTGGCAGTTTATACCTCCTTCATATTTCAGCTGTTTACTTAGCAACTAGTATATATTTACAACACTTGTCACAAAAGGACAAAATTTCTCTAAATATGATTCCTATTAGGTTTTTTGCCAATTTGTAATATCCATTTAACCAGTAACTTTTGTTTGTTTTCGCTGTTGCAATTTTAATGTGTTTTGCATATGTTTTAGATTGGAGGAGAATATAAATACTTCAATTTCTGAAAATATTGACCACAAAATAAGTGAGGCTTATTGGTGTGCTCGTTCATTGCAAATGTTCAAAGCCTTCTGAGGGGATTTTTGTTGGAGGGAAACAATGGTGCATTTAAAAAGTATTGATGATCTTCTTTTAAATCACTCTTCAGTCCTCCTATCGCTTCCCGTCAGGGAAACAATGTTGTGGAAATCATTTTAAAGTTGATCTGCTTCCCTCTTCCCTCCATAATTCCAGCTCCTTAACATCTTTCATTTAATCTTTCATTCCCTCTTGGATCGCCTGTACTTTTTATTATTCGCACTATGGCGCCTCCACTTTTGTTTGAACAGATTTTCCTTATACCTAGTCATCCTCCTTCAGCAGATCGATCCTTTAGCTCCTGTTTCTTCTCCTCCTCCTCCTCCTCCTCCTCCTCCTCCTCGTTCTTCAGTGCCTCCAGTGTAGTAGCAGAGGCCCTGCAGCTCATATTCCATTTTCAGTTTCATGTTTCATGTATAATGCAGCAGGTCCCTTCATCAAAGTCAAAATGTCTATCAGAGCAGAGGGCAGGCCGGAGGTTCAGAGTCAGAGGGATCTGACAGCTGAGAGGGAGAGCGGCTGCCTGACCGCGGTTTAACCAATATAAGCCTCTTTATTAGTATTGACAGTCTGGAAACCTGCTTATCCTGCTGATATTTTGCACCAATATGCAGTATCTATATTTAGATTCTTGGGTTTTATATACATTTATTTATTTATATGTGTTTTGATGTATTTATTTTGAAAAATAAACAGAAAACCATGAGATCAGTTTAATTACATTCATTTAAAACTATTTTCAAAGTTTCTTTCTGTAAAAACAAAATCTGAAAAATGTAGACAGATTGTAGCAACACAAAAGGTCAGGTCACCACCATCTGTAGCATTCAAATCCTTTGCAAAAATCAATATTACAAAAATCTGACTGAAAATTTGATCATTGGATTAAATATTTTTAGTTTTTCATATACTTGGAGGGCGTAGGGTCTATAATCAGCAGCTAATTTATGACTTTTAACATTTTTTCTCTTTGTTTTCTATAACTGCATGATATTCTTCGTTGTGGCCATCATTAGGAAATGTCCTGCGTGCGTGCTTTTATACCCTAGTCCCTGATGAAACAATAGTTTATTCCAAATAAGTTTTTTGACAAACAAACGGTGTTCTTGCAGCAGGAAATATTTTGTTTTGATTTTCTCTTTGAAAATCTTGGTATTTTCTGTTAAAACTGGTATAAATCCTAAAGTAAGACTGTTGACGGTCCTCCTAAGTTGTGTGTCTGTATGTGGCATATTTTTAATTGGTAGAAATTATAGATGTATGTCACGTTGCGTAGTTACATGCATAAGCTTGGAGAACATAAACTTGAAGAATAAAAACACACTTTAGGCCCTAGTTACCTGGATAAAATGTGGAGCATTAGACAGCCAACAAATATGAATATGTGGCTAGGCAGTAGTGCTAGATGCAAGTTCAGAGGGTCACCAAAATCCTCTTGGGATCGTGAATATTCACATAAAATTTCATGTAAATATGGCCGCAGATACAGATACAGTATCTTGCTCTGGACCAAAGCCTTGGACAGTCTGATTACTAACTTTCCTGCCAGCAGAGCAAACCACTGGCTGACCTACTTAGGGCTTGGTGATTCATATCGGTCAAACCATAATTTACAAACCTGGTCCGACCTTAGATACTCTCACTGTCTCCATCTCTCTCACACAATACAACAGTTTTTATATAAACGTCTGCCCCGAGCCACTTTTCATCAGCCAGCTCTGTTACGTCACAATATAATCTCACACACACACACACACACAGTGGACTGTAATTATCATAATTGTGTCCAGCGTTCTAGGAAACACTGTGTCAGGCCCAGACACACACTAACCTATATGAACAAGGACTCATTTCCCTCAGGCGTTGTGCTGCGGTGACTCCAAAATAGACCGGACCATTTCCTATTGACTATGAGATTAGAGCCCATTTACAAAAACTAATTTAATGGAAAGGGACAGGAAACTCTCAGAGCTACTTTTTCATTTGCTGGAACTTAAAGAAGACAAAAATTCCTCTTGATTGGGACTGGCTATTTGGTTATTTGTGATCAAAAACAGATATTATTAATCTTTGTTTTCGTGAGCCGTAATGATTGTACATGTCATAAAGTCTCTGTATCCTGTGGTTAGGAAAATGCATCATATACAGTGGTACATAATGAATTTGTCCACATAACCACACGGAGCTGGTTATGCTAATAGCAAATTGTTGTGAATGAGCTAAAAACCAAAGCAAATTGTAGGTAACAGTTGAGACTAATTATCTATGTATCTGCAAATTAGATCTGATACTGACCAGCCCCTTCTCCTTTTACTACCTGTCTGCGGGTACTTTGTCTCTTCATATCAGCAGCAGAGGGAGGAGCACAGAGGAGAGGATCAATGATGCCACAGAGCTGCTAGTCAGTTTATTGTAAAAGGCTTGCAGCCTTCTAAACAGTGGCGTTCAACAGTTATAGGTAACTGTTATTCTAATGTTTTTTGTAGCCTGTATGTTTGTCAGTAAGAAGATAGTGACTGACAAAAACTAGTCCACAAGTTTCAAAAGATGAATTAATGTCATAACAAATTTACAAGTTTACAATAAATGTATGTATTCGTTAAGCATGGTGAAGGCTCTCTAAATGTTGATGTTTCATTACAAACATAATCTTGTCAATCTAGAAATATATATTGTCCTCTCCACATTTTTGTATTTGGTTATTCAGTAATCGTTATCAGCACTGAAATTCTCAATCAGATACAGCATGTGTTGTGTTAAGCACTTTGCTTGTGTCCGTGTCTGTTTGTTAAAGCCGCCATATGCAGTTTTGCAGTTGAAGATACTTGCCTGCTTGCCTGCCCGTCCTACAATTAAAAATGTCTCTCAATTAATAATTAGTTCTCTCTGTTTCTGTGGCCAGACCACAACATTCTCTGCAGTTATTCAATAATTAAAAAACAGTCAGCAACTTACTTCATTTTATGAAGTCATTCTGTACAAACTCCATGTATCATCATGTTAAAATGCATTTTTCTACTTCAGAGTGTGTTGCTGAGTTTCACATCTGCTTACCCACCACCAGTTTGCAATTTTATAATGATGTTGATTTGCAAGTTGTCTGTTTTTAATTAAAATATCTTCTATACTATGTTTTTGAGGATTTTTTTATGTGCTTACCAGCTATACTCATATTAAAGCCATATTCTGATGATATGTTATTTTCTATTACAGTGAAAATGAAAGTAAAATACAACCTGCAGCTGTGATCATCATGAAGCAAACCTCTAACATATCCCATTTCACCATTTTACTGTTACCTCTACAAAGAAAAAAAAACATGGATCAACAGGATGGGATTATCCTCTTTGCCTGTATTTACATGTATTGCTTTGTTTGTTTTTGGAACAGGACAGTTTTCCTGCCAGATTTGGAGGAATCCACTTTGTGAACCAGCCCTGGTACATCCACGCTCTCTACACGGTGATACGACCCTTCCTCAAAGACAAGACCAGGAAGAGGGTATGAGCAGAAGACATTACATAAAAGCAGCTATAAACAATATTTATATATTAACAATGGATTACACGCCTACTCGTATGTGAAATGGGTCATGAACCAATTTGAATCATCACCTGACTCTACATTTACTCTCAGCTCTGCTGTATTTATAGCATCTCTCATTTTACAGCCCACAACTTAGCAGCTAAAGAGTCAGATATTTCCCTCAGGGGTTGGTGTAGACCAAAAGCAGAGCTCCAAGGAGATTGAATATTGCTGCTGATGCAGATTGAACTGCATTGTAATTGCAAAGTAATTTGGTTAAATTGCTTACTCAAAATGTCATGACCCATTCAGCAGCATCTACAAATGCATTAACTGAGCTACATGTGCCAATTGGCAGACTTAGCTATGTTTCACCCATTTCAAATTAAAAACGGGCCCTGCCCTCCAAAGGGCCCTGACTAACATGCAAGAATTTACAGGATGTTGATGTTAAAGTGAAATTAATATAAAAACATGAACATTTTTTCAAAAATGTACGATCCATGAAACTCATGTTGTGCATTTGTGCCAATCAGCCCAATCACGAGGTTGGATAGGGCCCCACATTTGCTCTTGAAACAGGCCCCCAGTTGCTTAAAGGTTCAGTGTGTAATATTTCTGAGGATTTATTGACAGAAATGCAATATAAGATCCATAACTATGTTTTCAGTGGTGTGTAAAGACTTTACATAATAAACCATTATGTTTTTATTACCTTAGAATGAGCCATTTATATCTACATAACCGCGGGTCCCCTCTTCCATGGACGTCGCCATGTTGCATCGTCATGTTTCTGCAGTAGCTGAAAACGGACAAACAGCACTACAGAGCGCGTTTCAAAACTACGTTCTTCTTGTTCTACTTCTGGTAGAATTCAGGCACTCATCACTATGTTGAATACGTACGTTAGAAGAAGAAAAAGTAGTGCTAATATACTGCAGATGTCTGCAAATAACTTTGCATCGGAGCAATATTTTCAACCACTAGATGGTGGATGAGAATATAAGCTATAATATTGACCAACATAAGTGTGTTATTTGGTTAGCTCAGTTGGTAAAGTGCACAACTTGCAACCCAAGGGTTCAGTGTTCAGTGTTCAGTCCCACTTTGGGGCAACTTTTCTCTTCAACAACTGGATTCTGCAGCAAATGTTTCAGATCACGGCATGTGCTGCATTGTTTTTGTTTCGGTGTTTGATCCGCATCATCAGCCTACGGACACATTTGCAATTCCCCAGTATCTCCAGGCAGAGGACATTTTGGGGAATCACGTTTTCTGACGGCTCTTTCAGAGGTGTGTCAAGCAGGTTACAGACAACTCCAAATACTGCATTACAATACACAAGCTTCTTGCACTTTTATTTTGTAGCCAAAACCACTAAAGAGGAAGTGATTATGTGAGGACAGTCTTGGCTTACATTTTCCATGTTATCTGTCAGTGGCCAAGTCACAATAACATATGGTTTTACTGAATAATTAAGCAAATATAATTTCTTAATAAATATAACTTAACAAACCTCATTTCTTGACTGGCTACTCTGAGAGAGACATCTTTTGTCCTGTGTAAGACACCATCAGCTGTCCTGCGCTCTTTGAAAGGGTAGGGGGCAGTGGTAGACTGGATAGATGGTTGCAATTCACAACCCTCACCACTAGATGCCACTAAATCTTACACACTAAACTATTAAGCTTTTCTTCGTGTTTTTTACAGTTAAAAAAAGACTAAAAACAGAATCTGAATGTGAATGTGAAGGTGAAAAGGATCAGAGAATATGTCAGACCAAAAGCCAAAGACCAAACATCGGGTCAATCTAAACTGTCTTCCTGTGTGTTTAATTTTCCTTGCAGATCTTCATGCACGGCAACAACCTGAACAGCCTCCACCAGCTGATCCATCCTGAGATCTTGCCGTCAGAGCTTGGCGGGATGATGCCGCCGTACGATATGGGCACGTGGGCGCGAACATTGCTGGACCACGCCTACGACGAGGAGACCGACTACTGCCCGGAGTCTTACACCCTGTCAGTACAAGACCTGGAGAGAGACCTGGAGAAAAACCTGTCCCCAAAAACCATGAAGAGGTCATT
>NC_060159.1:24157169-24180250 GCF_021292245.1 Micropterus dolomieu | reverse complement strand
AAAGAACATATAGTGCTTGTGTTGCAGGAAATGGCATAAAATATGTATTACAGTAAGCCCCTTATTGTCTACAGTACGCATCAGTGTATCAACATCAATATATTGTCAAAGTAATTATATTATGTTTGCATTATTAGTGTAAACAAGTGAGATAGAGCTGATGTGCAGATTTAATCTCACTGTCTGTCTTCTCCCACTACCTGCCATCATTGGCTTGACTGAAGAAGACAACCATGGTCTAATTGATTACACCTGACTACATATTAATTAATTTATTTCTTTAAGTGAAAGAAAAACATAGCTAAATAGTGTTATGAGCTTCTGTGGGCCTTTTCTTCAGATTTCCTGTACATGCCTTCAATGAGAACATACCTAAATAAAAAGTAGGTATGTAAAATAACAAGCAAAATAACTAAATGATAATGAAACTTAAAAAAACACCGTCAATATTACATATCTTTGACATATTACTTATTGTCTCTTTGATTTTGATCATTTTTAACACTGAATGGCATTTATTGTTTCAGCATTTGTTGACATTAATATTGTCACTAAATATCACATATAAAGAGTTGTAACACAATTACAAGCTTACAAGCATCTGTTTAAAAATATGATGACACGTAAATGAGTTACTGGCCTTCAAAAACTATTAATGTCTGCATTTTAAAAAACATGCGGGTTAAATTATAGTGTTTGTGGACACAAACTTGAGAGATGAGTCCAGGTTTCAGGCACCCTGCTGCTGTGAGTATGTTTGACATTTAACTGAGTATCATTCCCCCCTATAGGCCACCATGCAGTATGATTCACAGTGACAGTAAATCATCTGACCACTATGTGACACCAACTGACTCATTCACTCAAAAATATTTAGACTATGGAGACCTTTAGACTATGGAGGACAAATAACAATATGAGCTCAGACAGCAGACTGTCACTGCAGTAGAGAATAATACAGTTCACTTCACAGTTTACACTCTCCGTCTCACCAAATAAATCATTCTATGCTTATGAACCGGAGCTGATTGAGTCACTTCGGTTCAGTTAACAGAACAGGACACAAGTATATAAATTTGAACCGATATGTCCCAGGTCTGGTCTCAGTCAGGGCCGTGAAGACCTCTGGTACACACTAATACTGATCGTCGTTCTGTTTCCATGCAGGTCTCAGTCGGTGGTGGAACCAGGCGTCCTGAAACGACCAGACAAAGTCAAGAGTGAAGAGGACAACATGCAGCCACTGCTCTCGCTGGACTAAACCACAAATTAAACAACAGGTCAAAAGCATACCCAAATCAATATTTACACACACAAACACACTGACTTCCCTGTGCACCTGCTGAAAGCGACTCGCGCGCCCTGAAAACACCTTCCTCCAGAAAATGTTGCTGCTGGAGTTAAATTCTTGTTTCTCTTGAACTCAAGGAAATCTAAATGAACTAATACGGAGCAGACAGATGGCAAGAGATGGGAAAGACGTTTCTACACAAAGAACAGCATCCTAAGAGCTACTGATGGTCTTCTATATATTTATTTATTTAGTTATTTGTCAAGTGCCAATTCGAAAAAACTGTAAATTAACGTATTTGAACAATCCAGCCCTTCAGTGTGGAGCAAGGAAGCAGAACAAACATAAGTGCAAAGAGAAAGACTTGTGAAGGTGCCACATATGTGCAAAAACAATGTTTCCTACGAGTTGTATAGTATATGAGTGATGGGCAATATGAAAAACTGAAAATGATGCTTCAAAGAGGGCTTGGGGCCACAGTTTCCAAGCTGCAATCTTTTTTCTTCTTTGTACAGTAATTTGAAGAAAACACCCCATATGATCGAGAAGCACGGCTCAGGATTAGCAGAAGTGACAATTACAAGCTTGGTCAACCTCCTGGACACAAAACTGGCAGACAGGCAAGCACTGGGTTTATTGGGAGTTTACTGAGGGGTTAGTGGGTGTCTTTCCTGTGAAAATAATGTCTTAACTATCTGAACCTGGTCCAGTTATCTCTAAGAAAAGCAAACCCCCCTTTACTGTAAGAGCTGGCTCTATGAATTATGTAGGGTTTTTTTTCCTTTTACCCATTTTCTCTCCGCCTCTTTTTAAACAGTGACTTACATCATCACATATTTGTTTGGCTGAAGATAACCAAAATTTATATAGGTAGTTTGTCAAGCCAGACAAATAAATAAGCCTAAATTTTATTTTATAAATGCAGAGAAAGGGCAAACATATCACCCTCTCCTGTGTCTTTGTGACACTTTTGTTATATTTTTGGCAATAGAATAGAATAGAAATGGTCAAACTTTACCACATTATCAACATCTGCTTTTAAACATGTCAGTATTCTAAGATTTAAAGAAGTACGTATTAAAGTGTAATGGTACATTTTGCATGTTTTAGACCATTTACTAAAAATCACACTCCTTTATTTGCATTATTTCAGTATGTTATTGGTGTTTCATAATGCAGCAAATCAGTATTGGTGTTAGTTTACAATCTTAACTTATTAGCTGTCTCCTGAGCTGAACTACATCTCACCTTCAACTATTAATTCACAGATTTAACTGAAAATGAAGTATCATCATCTGATAAGAAAATTACTTCTGTACCACCATCAGGCAAACTAGTTTCCAGAGTGATTTGAGTGCAAGAAGAAAACTTGCATATAAAAATAGTAAATATGCAAATGCTCTCTGGCAGCAGACTCTTAAAGGTGCCCTGTGGAGTTTATGACCACTAGCAGCTCTATGGAGCAATATTTTATGAATGGGTAACTGTTTTCTTTGTATCAGGTGATGTGATTCACATTCCTGCCATTAGTTTCACACTAATCCAGTTATCGACAGTTGGCAAGGCAACACACAGAGAGGCATAGTAATGCACCAACAAAGAACTTTGTCAGTTCAAACATGGCTTTTTGAACTCTTCTTGAGCAATTTAAAATATTCAAATAATCAATCAAATTTTACAAGGAATGAAAAGCGCTCAACACGTTGGTTTGAACTCAAACACGTTGGTTTGAACTCAAACACACTGTATGTAAATATAACTTGTTTGTTTACAAGAAAACTCCACAGGGCACCTTTAAGTCTCAAACATCAGAGCTTTCTGACAGCATTCTTTCAGTGCATTTATCATTAATTCTATACAGAGGTGTTTTGTCTAGGTTAAGTTTTATCTAACTATTTTATTACTATCACATTTTTATTTAAATTCTGCAGCCAAACACGTTACTTCTGCAACGGTAGATAGAGTAGGATATTTAACATGACCGACGCTATTTCTGTTTGCTTCACGCACTTTTTTTATGCTGTACTGACTTCCCAAAAAAACTTCTGTGTATGAAACTGGCACCAGGTGAAGGTGTTTGAGACAGTGTAGTTTAGGCTCCTTCAAATCAACATTTCACTACAAGTTTATTTTGTGAAATGCAAAAGGTATGACAACCGAATGTTAAGAGGGTAGACAGGCCAGCAGAGAGGAAAACTGCGACAATAATGGCCAGAGCAGAAGAGGAAAAGCCACTCAGGCTGACAGGCACGCAGCCGAGCAGATCACAGAAAGGCCGGCGGGCAGGAAGTGTGAGGTGGCCGGCTGCAACGAGAGCAGACAGCTGGAATGTTAAACTATCACACCAGCGTACATGACATGTCAACCCCACTTACAACAGCTCGGAGGCTCTACCCTGTACGGAGTCGAGTTAGACTGTGGCCTCGGTGGTTCCTTCTGTGGCTCAGTGTGATCTGTCTGGTTCCACCGCTATTTAAATCAGAGTGAGATGGAGATAACAATCTGCCACATGTGATGGTGATATTGTCCTATTATTTAATACAGTCAGTCCTCTGAGGAAAGAGAGCAGTTTGGGAAACTTGTTGGCTCATTTGTGTTACTCGTTAGGCTGCAGAATAAGTCCAGTACAATGAGTCTGAAATTTCACACAGGAGTTTGTTCAGATCAGAGAGCTCTCCTAGTTGGAAACACAGCTAGGATTCTAGGTCAGAAGTCATAGTGGGGAGTTTCTGTGTAGTTTTGACACCTACTCGGCCACCATTTATGCCACCCTAACTATCTTGAAACTTATTTTTCTGTCCAACGCTCTGAAAAATTCTTACATGAAAATTGCCTAATATATAAGACTGAATGTTCTGTTTGAATTTGCCTGATAGTGTCACCCCTAAAATGTAATTAAGATTAACATTAAGATGATTAATCGTATTCATGTTTTATAAAAAAATAAATAAATAAATAAAGGCTTCTCATTTTGCATTAGAGCCATTACTGTTTCAGTTTAAATCAATCAATCTCGCACTTACTGTAGGGGAAATTTAGAACTGCCAGTTTTGTGCACATCAGAGAGACTGTAATAAACTGTGCGTCAAATGTGAAAACAGAAAATCATGTTCATCAAGTGTTTTAGAATGATTTCCGTGCATTAGTACATATCTGACACGTAATTTTTCCCAGTTATAACACACATGCAGTTGAACATTTACAGGCAGCAAAATCAGGTTTCAGTTGAGCTGTTACAGTATCGATGTCAGTCAGAAGTAAACGTGAAGGAAACCACAGATTAGTACCATAAACAGGGACACAAACACACACACAGCCACTGTAGATGCTTCCAGTTGTTAGGATGCAAAGTTTACATTAAATAAACATCTGTATATTGCTTGAATATAGCAAAACTGAGTTTAGCGGAGTCTCACAGAGATCGTCCTGCAGGTTCACTGATTATTTTAAGGTTGCAGTACTAGAGGTTAATATCAGAGGCTGATTTGTTCTGTTGTAAAACGTATTGTATGTAGAGGAACTTAAACACAATAACACACAGGTAAAGATTTTAAGTTTATTACAAATATATTTTATCGGGTGATGCTTTTGCTTTAAGGTTTTTAAAATGTTTTTTTTTGTCAGTATTTTATTGAAACTGTTGTCTACCTTGTTTAATACACAGGTGACAGATTGGTATATGTTGTATGAAATGTAAAGAGTTTTTATTTACAAAAAATAGATTCAGCATTTCGAATGTTCTCTCTGTGCTGTTGTAATGTCTTTCTTGCTGACCCTGGATCAAAGTATTGCTGAACACATTTCAGAAACATGTTTTGAAACCAGTATTGATGACTTTCACATTTTAAAAGCCACCCAGGAAGGTGGAGGTCCTCAGTGATTTCTCTAAAATTCTGATTCAACAATCTTAACAAAAGAGAACACAAATGATGCATTTCTGTGCTGGTTTTGAGTGGAAACTGCATTTCTGTCACCAAAACTTAGGTTTGTCTTTGCATTTATTTAGCTAAATAACAATGTCTTATAATAAACACATTGATTTTTCACTTCAGCTTAGATGAAAGGAAATGTAAAGCCGACATACTGTTATTCTTCCATTCAAAATAAGGTCTCACAATCACGTACAGACTGCAGATAAATATTAATGCAACATGCAAGCTGAGATTTGCAGCTTGAGGTCATTTCTGCTTCCGTTAACTTTGGCTTCACTGACCCATGCATGGGCAAACAGGAGCCCTGAAGGACAGATTTACCTGCTCACAAATGGCTTTTGTGAGAAGGGCCTGGTCAGCTGTTTGGAGCAAGAAAATTCATATTTCTGTGGTGAGCAAGCAGTGGTAAAGCACTAAAACACGTATCAATCAAACAGGTTCACCCCAAGCATAGCCTGGTTTAAGCCTTATTAGCTTCCTTATGTAATATTAATTCTTAATTAAGTCATAAATTGCGAAATTAACTTTTTATACATCACCTTGATGTGGGAAACTATTGCTTTTTTTATTTTGAGACCGAGCCACTAATTTCAATACAGTCAGAGTGACCACATCTAAAGGTACTAATATGTTAATTTCAACTTTCAGCCTTGTTGGTTATTGCTTGGTGTGAGGTTTCCAGCTCCACACTTTCCTTCAGACTACAAACAGCACAGAAAACTGAACTTACAAACCATATCCCGACCAACATAGCACGTGATCACAGGAATAATATCCACACCACACTAAATATTACATTCCAAGACCAGTACTCACACCTATTTCTTTCTGTTTCCATCCAAATGTAATGTAAATTGAAAATGTGCATAAAAACAGGTCGATCTAAACACACCTGACTGCTTTTACGCCAAAGCTTTCTCACCTTCTCCAGTATGTACTGTAGCCCAAAACATTATATTGACATCATATCTTGTTGGTGGGACTGAATTACTTTGTATGGGAGAATAACAACGACAAACTTTACATTTCATCCAGGAGCTGTGAATTGTTTTTGGATGTGCATGCTCTTTAACACATGATTAAAATACAGTATTTGAAAATATAGATTTGGTATTTTTAAATATGATTACTCTGTTCATTTTAACTTTATTTTGGTATACTGATATATATATGTAATAATCCTATGTGCTGCATTCATATGGTTCATTTGTCAAAAGGGGAAAAGTCAATGTCTAATTTCAGTTATGCACATGCACACACACTGTTTTGAGTCTAACAGCCAACCTAAACTACGCTGAACTACATTTTCAAATTGACAGATGTGTACTGTAAAACTGGCACCAGTTACAGTTCATGCACTGGAAAGATCAGTTAGTGTTCAAATGTTCACATGAGGAGGTTTTTATGGTGATAAAAAAAACGCCAACTGTGCGAATAATTTCACACATGGAAAATTTAAATTAATCAGTCCCATTTATCTGATTTATTAATTAATGTTGAAGCACTTATCTTCACAATACTGCATCATTATGGAATCAAACTCTATCACAAGCCTTGCCAATGTACTGCAGTCTTTACAACGATGTAGTTTCTTGTAAGAGATTGGACTTGAGATTTATTTCTCATTGACTAATGTCTGATTTATCTCCACCAAAGCCACCTCTTCCATTAAAAATCCAATGTATTGCTTCTTATCATAATTAAGTGTATGTGCTTTGAGGATTTTGACACTGAATGACGTTTTTTTAATGACTAATAATTTTCTGAAAATGAATGCATAACTTTCGGTTGGTGATATATTTATTTAATTTCCATATCACTGTTCTTTGATTGTATAGTTACAGTAGGAGCTGTAGGGAGACCAAACTCAAAACTGAATTGTGAAGTTATTATGGAAAGCCAGTCTATTTTAGGAGCAAATACTGTTCAGTTAGCAGGTGTTAAATGTGTAAATGTCCTCAAAGACAATTTGCTGAAATGCATTATGTGAAACAAGCAAAATAAATATGGACACACGCAGTTTTTCTTTCTCATTTCTCTTTTTTACTATCTCATTTCTCTTATTTTGGTGTCTTAAGACTTGTCTCACCACTTCAACTATTTCTGTCCATTAACAATCAGTACATAGTATTTGGCAGTAGAGACAGGAGCTTGAGATGTAACGATCCTAACTGCAGCTACAGTGAATCCCTAATCAAGACTATTACCTGTTTCCCGTTGTTTAAAGTCACTTAAGTTAGGCACTGTACAATTTTAGAAGTAACGAGTAATTTGATTGTGATGTAAAGCCAAAGGTCAGAATTTACATACGTATCTTATTGTCAAGCCATGACCTGAGTGCTCACACTGTACGTGTATAAAATAGGCTGTCAGCCTGTCAGCCCTGCAGACAGATCTGGCTATTGACATTTGTCAATAAAGATTTGTTTGAAAGCCCAGATGCAGGCCAAGACCCCACTGAGGTTAAATAGCTGAGTTTCCCTGCCAGTCAGTCAGAACTGAAGAAGTCCTTTGGATGAGGGACGAAACGTCTTCCAGTATCTTCAACCAAGTCCAGTTGCCCTTGATTTTAACCTTCGTTGGATACAGATGCAGGTAGAAGTTTGTTTACTAGCAATAATGCTAACAAGGCAGAAATGTACTCCCTTGATCATCTGTGCCATCCTGTGTGCACGTACAAAACGTACAAAAATAAATAAATAAAACAGAGGTGTAGGTGGCTAGGATGATGTGGACTGTATAGCTTGTCCATTTTGCAGAGAGAATTGGAGGTAAGCTACGTACCCAAATCGTGCAGTGTATAAACAGCTTTAGGCTGAAAGCCATGTTAAATTGTAGTTGTTGTAGTAGCAGCAATATATAATTCACAATTTACATGGAAAGTACATCTGATATTTTTAAACCTGTGTCATAGAAATGGGACTAGAATTGTTTCAATATCATTGTGCAAAATCTTTCAAATATCAAATGAAAAAATAAAATTGTGAAAGAATAAAAACTGTTTAAAACCAAACAAATGACCTAAATTTTTCTTGAGTTGAGTTTATTGTGAAAGCTGACTGGTGACTGTTTCCCATCAAAGAGGACTTGATCATGTTCAAGTCCACATTGGCCTTTGGAGTGACAGGGCTCGGTGATTATGATTGTTTCGGGCTGGTTTTTATTCTCTCTCAAAAAAATTGAAACCATTCTAATCCCAAAATCTTTTAGAACTTAAACACAACCTCTGCCGTTACAATGCTACCAATCCCTGCTGCTGAATCCACAATTTCAAACACTTTGAGATGCTTTGCCATGAGCTTATTATTTTTCACTAACACTGTTGGCTTTTCAACATCACTGAAATATAGGTTTGATTTATGGGGAGACGTGTCACTTGTACAAAAAGTACATTCATGACCTTAATTTGCAATTGCTAATATGTGGTGGACTGAAGGGATTGCTGCCCAGAGTTTGTTTATTAGCAACATTTTGTTGAAGTATGAAGTAATCAATAAGCATAAAGAGGCGGTTGGTGTTCAAGTCAAAAGCTTAGTGCATCCACTTCAGCTCAATGTTTACGTTGATATATATATATATATATATATATATATATATTACTTTTTGTAGGGAAAACAGATTTAAAACTTTGATGTTAAATGCTTGTGGATGTCAACATGAAAATTTTATCATTATGTTGATAAAAATGTATTTCAGGCAGCAAAGTAAATTGGTGTGTCTTTGTATTTCGCAGGAGACAGGGTTGCATCATTATACCCTGACCAGGCAGGTTTTAATTTGTCATGTTTGTTGTTCTGTTTAGCCCACTAAATGTGTTGAAATGGCTGAAATGCTCTTCTGTGTCCCCATGACAACAGTATTTCAATAATTATTCTAGCTTGTAAAAAAAAATACAACAAAAGACACAGTAATAGCCTCACAAATTTCGGCAAGTATTTATTGAAATTATGACTCACAAAATGCATTTTGGTGATTGTATTCTACATATTACCACAGCAGACATCCTCAGTAGAGTCCCTTAAGTGCCATTTTAGCAGCCTAAACTGCCTCTTATGACATTTAATTGGCTCCAGAAATGTTTAAAACTGCGATTTAGTCTGGCTGCTAGGCTTAACATGTGACTACATCGTACACCCCTGATTTATAATACATGCAACTGGTAGTTTATACTGTCTGTTTTTGAAAATTAGTTAAAATGATCACCCACATGACAGTCTGATGATACTGAACAAAAAAAAATCCCTTGTAATTTTCTGAGCAAACCAGTGAATTAATCTATATCTCTTTCAGTGTAAGACCTAATTAGGTGATCAGTCTCCAGTGCAACAAATAAAATAAACTATTATCTACAGTCTTTTTACAGCATCTGACTGACTGTTGGCTAATGTGTATTTTACACTGCAGAGAGGTGTTTGTGTGTGAAACTGAATTACAACTGAGCTCACAGCTCAAAAATGTAACGCTGTCTTCCTTTAAATTACACCATCATGCAAACTGCATAAGAAATCATTAACAAAATAACTGATCATTCTGAAAGAACCAAACAACCTCAAACTGTATCTGTTCAGTGTAAAATAAATTGTTTCAAAAACACCACGGCAATAAATCTGTTCTTAGTGCTGAAATTAAAACGCAATCTTCATATCTCTGACTGAATTCAAATCTTGAAACCTTTCAGACTAATACTTTAGATTTCATTCACAAAAACAAGCCCATGATGGCACCGTTTTTGGTGAGTAAACATCAGCAAACATGAAGTGAACAGAAGAGTTTAAATGACATTTAGTAACACCTCTTTAGTGAAACCCTTTACAAAGTCCTATCAAAGGTATTTTTAAAAACATTTACTCTGAAGCAGGTATGAAACTAAAATACATTTTCCTCCAGGGTTCACACATGGCATGAATCTGGTTTAAAATCGCCTGACTCCTCCTTAGGGAAGGGAAGAAAACCAGCAAATCATTGTCACACTGTGCTATAAACAAGAGCCATATCATATACTGCATGATACCAACATTTACTGCTTGTTTCCCTTTTTTTACACTGCTAGTGTTCATTATAGTGTCTTAATGAAAAAAGCACTATGAGTTGATTTGGGTTTTATATTATTCTATCACTCTATCAAGCATGTTGGTCTCAAATTAACTTCACTAGATGCCTTCTACTGCAAAACTTAATGCTCAAATCCAATTTAATCATTAGATCATATTTCACTGTGAAATTTTTGCTCTAAACAGGTCGCGTTTCTTAATCGACCCATATGCTCCAAAGAACAATAGCAAAGATGTCATATCTGATTATGCTAATGTTAAAGTAAATTAAATATAGCTATAGGTTTAGTTGGTATGTTAAAGATACTTTGAACCGTTTTCAATGAATAATTTTAATGTTTTAAAAACTGTGTTCTTTGCATCAACTTGCAGTATTCTCCTCTTTTATTGCTGTGTTTCTTCTAATGGGAATAATGTGAAATCAGGGATATTACAGAGCATTACTCGTCTCTGTCATTTAAAAGGAAATAAATACCTTTTCTATAACATAAGGTAATGTGACTGGCAAGCCATGCTAGAAACTGGGTATTTCTCTTTCAAACCTCACTCACTTCTCAGAGAAGTTAACCTACTAGTTAGACTAGTAACCATGTAACAAGTTACGCATGTCCAAAAATATTAGCTTTGATTCATTGACTTAATAGCAAGCAAAAGGTTTCAAGCTAAATTTTATTTGTGTTGTATGTCTTCCTTGAAACATTGCTCTACAGCACTCCTAGTGGTCAAAAACTCCAGAGAAAACCTGTAATGGCAAGTGGTCAGGTTGAGTAAGTGCAGAGTACTGAAGAATTGTAAAAACTAGTATTGACTTTAAGAGCGTTAGACTGTGAAAATACATAAAATTATGAAAATATACTAAGTCACTGATAAACAAATATGGGAAACCCAGTCCAAAATGTTTTCTAAATAAAACATGGTCTCTGTGTAACTTGTTCAGCAACTATTGAAAAACTAAAATCAAACATATTGATAAGAGCACACACTGTACCCTTTCCAAACTGCAGCAGATGACAACATGCAGGGGGGAAATTGTCTTGCTCATAAGAGCAATGTACAAATTTCTGCACCTATATTTAGAACATGTATTCACAGATTTATAGTAAAGGGTAAATCCAGTATTCCACTTTTAAGGTTCACGCCAATACTAATGAAAGCTATGAAACCTGTTGTATATAGTCTTGAGATTAGATTCGATTAGTTAAGATTTAAAAACATAATTACAGCACAAAACTGCTGCTGTATGTTGTAATTACTGTCTGTTAATATCACACAGCTGCAGAGCAGCTGACATTTTAGGACCTCCAGACATCACAGAGCACCAACCTGCTGCTGCATCTCCCCACTGGAATTCATTATAAAAATTATTCATCTATGAATAACAACACCTGAAGTAAACAGACGCCAGGTGTCTTTCAAATGCCACTCCAACAACCACACACACTCAGTAGTTTGCCACTGTAAATGGTTGGCAGAACTCATTTGGCCAAGAAACATGAGGACTCTTAACAACATTTCTGCCTGGGCCTGTTGACATTAACCCAGCAGACCGACAGAAAGCTCAGGGCTAGCTTAACCTCATTTCACACTTGGACTTATTAATCCAGAGTTTACATCAAGCCTCAGGTTAAATATTCACACTCAAACATCAGAGCCCTTAGTTAACGTGTTCAGTATGCTAATAGAAAACAACTAGCAGAGATGTAATTGGACATCCCATTGCTTTGGTTCTAACTCAGATTCACACCAGTGATTTTAAAGGTGCATTCAAAGTGAAGATAAAGCAATTTTGCCTCGTTTTATTGTACAATTAACAAACTCTGCAGGGGTTAGCTGGTGCTATTAGCTTGATAGCAATAAGCTCAGACTCGGACTCATGCCAATTAAAACTCAACAGGAACTCAAGTTCTCTGTTATTTTTTTCCCAAGTTGCTTTTAATTTCCTCTTGTCTCTGCAGCTGCAGGATAAGTTTGGAGTGGAAGCATTTTCAGATGCGTATTCACCTTAGTTTGCTTTACCTAGATTGAATCTTCATCTTTCCATATCCACTCACATTTTTCCATTGACTTTGTATGCATTTGCATCACCTCTGACATTAGCTTTGGGTTCAGTCTGAACACACCTTAAGACTTTTTGGGGATAACCCTGAAAAGTTGTGGACAGACCTGCAACACAATGAGTATCAGTAAGCCGTAGGCTAAAGGTACGGTAGCCCTACATTATTGCCACACCTCAAACATCAGCCTGCAGTTAAATAACTGCTCAAAGTCAGTCCACAAGTTATGAGTGCCTTATGATATGTCACCATGTCACTCACAGGTGAAACTGAACTTCATCAACATGGAGGAATTATATCAGGACACCTCGTGGATTATCAGGACCTTTAAGTGTGAATAAACTGTTAGCTGAGGGCGAACACTACAGTAGGCCTTGTATTAATGTGGGACTTATCACAGGATTTATCCTAGTGTGAAAACCCCCTTTGGTTCTTTTCTGTTGAGGTTTTCATTCAGTAAGACAACAGCAAATTGCCGTTTATGCTCAGCAACAGTTTTGTAGCAACAAGTGAGCCTTGTTGGTAAAGTACAAAACCAGAGCGAGTGAGGTAACTGAAAATATGACAATGTATCAGACTTAGTAAAGAAGCTGATGATTAACATGAAACAAATGACATTTATCCACTGTAGTAGACATCACAGTGTCTCATTAGTTGGTCACATCAAAGTCATGTACAGACTCCCTGTCTCTGAGCATGCTAAATCAAAATAACTGGTAGGCTATTTGTGTCTAAGAAAGTTTGAGATCCTACGTGATCAAATATGCAGCAATATGACATGTGCTCCATTGATTCAATGGACTGCACTTCATTCATAAAGCTGACACATCATCAAGAACATTTGAGGTTTAAAGATTAGCAAAGGAAAAAGAAACAAAAGGCCAATCAAAAAAACAACAGTATTCAAGTATTGAATGATTATTAATATCAGATGAGGGGACCATATACGGAAAACTTAAACTTCAAGTTAATTTAGCAACTTATTCTAAAGACAGACATTAAAACACAACTTGTGTCTGGAAATGAAAAACACCCAACAATTTCATTTAACATGTCAAAGTATCAGTTTAAACTAAGTAAACTGAAGTGCCTTTAATTTAAACGAAGCATGTTAAGGTGAGGTACATACTGTAGTATGTACTGCAGTTTCAAGCAGATAAGGCTGAGACAAGCTCAAGCTTTACTCCTGCCTGATATTAGGTCATCTAAGAAGATAATGTCATAATTCATCTCTCAACAACATTTAACATGTTGATGAGACCAATGGACGCTCACACTCATGAGCAGAGACAGGGAGGCTGCTTGGATCAACTGTGGGAGCTCCTGGGATTTGACCCTCCAACATTTGCATGCTAACGCGTTGCTAACTGGTCTTGTCACGGTACGCAGGATACTGGTGCTTTAAATCAGTGGTTGAGTTACAGTTCATGAAATGTAATTCTCTGGACCGATATGTATAGGTGTTATTGTAAAAAAATAAACAAATAAATAGATAAAATATGCAACGTGCCTTTTCAAGTAGTATTTAATCCTATTCAAATCCAATACAAGTTCAATTCGTCATTAACATTTAAATTAAAATAGTGTCTGGACTTCAGTTTTTGTGATCATCACACTCTTTTTCCTTTTCCACATATGATGTGCAGCTGAAAAGACATATCTTTTAAACCTAAAAAATAATGTTGTTCACTTATACTAAAGTATAAATGTTAAATTAAACAGAAAGTATATATTAAACTGGACTGCAAAAGTAAACCGAAAAACATCATGCCAACAGTGTGTATGTATCTTTCAGCTTAAATTATAGATATAGGCATTATGTACATTATACTAACTTAAAAAAATATTCACATGATTGCTTCATGTTTGGGTGTTTGTGATTTTATAGTACATTATAAGACACAAGACTTAAGCAAGGCCTGGCAGTGACAACTAGTGAAGTAAAACACGACGAAGCATCAACTGAGACGAAAATGCAAAAAAAATCAACAGAAACCCCAGGAGCTCAACCACACAGACAATAAAAAAAAAAAAAATAAATTAAAGACAAAATAGTTCTGTTCTTGACTGTTTGTCTGTGGTTTTCCTCAGAATTTAAGGATTTCACAGATTTAAAATATCTCCCCCTGCTGGACTGGGAGATGCAGTGCTATTAAACATGAGGCGAGAGTTCAGGTTGTCCTATTGCCCCGACGCCCTCGCTGCTCTCTGCTGCTCCAACATGGACCTGAGTGCAGGAGAGATCATGGTGGGGGACATGGCTGGGGTGAAAGGTCGCAAGGGGTACTGTGCATTTTTACCAGGGACATAAATGCACTGGAAGTATCTTTGGCCTGTGAAGACAGCAAGGTGAGATGGATAGATGAGTCAGATTGGGGATGTTTTACAAGAAAATGAATATAGGCAGAGGATGATGGTGGATTATACTGGTGGTAAAGGGGAGCTCCACTTTTTAATATGGAGTTCTTAATATGTCAATTTTGAACTCTAACCCAAAGTAAAATAAGTATTGACTGAAACCAAACTGAGATAACAATTTAACAAAACCTCTAGGAGTTCCTGGTTCCAAAAAGTACAAAATACAGCTACTCAAAATTTAAAGAAGAATATCCCCATTAGGCCTACATGTAGATTATAGCTCAGGCAAAGAAACACCTACATTATGTGCTCCTGGTAGCTGAATGGTTAAAGTGCATGCCATGTAACCACAACAGCCCTGCTTTAATTTTAGCTGGGGACCTTTGTTGCATGTCTCTCTTCCCTCACTATTCTGTCAGCTATCATTAAAACATATGCATCTAAGTACTTTCCATTTTGATACAGGTTTGCACAAGTTTTCAAACAAAACAACTTTACTTTACTTACTTTTTAAAACTTTTTTTCCCCTTTGGTAACCACCCATCCCTTACAATTTTTTTTTTTAATGTCTTGTGAAATTTCAGCAACTCATACCTGGTTTCTTCTTTTCTGTAGTATTGTCATCAGCAAGAGGCTCTTCTGCAAGAAATAGGATATTGATATATAAATATATTGATATATTGTTGGTATGTGTGTTTGTGTGGGAGAGAAGGAAGACAAAAGATAAGTGTGGACATGCATGTAAGTGGGGAAAGGAGGAGAGAGAGCCTGGAAAGAGAAGAAAGGGTTTCATACAAACAACAGGCTGTGCGGTTCTTTTGTATTCTTGTGCTCTTTCATTCTCCTGTTAAAGTCCAGCTGAAAGTGAAAGTCATGTTTGCTAGCAGTCAACATAATTTTCCCTGATGTTTGTTTGACTTGTGTGCTTCCTTTTAGTGTGCCACTAACAAACACAAAACATTTAAATAATGTTTTTCCTGCAATGACGGCGTCCCTTATTTTCATGTTCTCCTATTTGAGCACGTTTGAGTTCACCAATGGTACTCAGCATGAAGAGTAACAATTATTAGGATTCAGTGCTAACATAATATCAGCAACCTTGGCTTCCACTCTTTGAATGGAAAGAAAACACAACGGGTCTGCCAAAATGTTGAATGCTGTACAGGGACACCATTAAATTGCTAATTGTAGATAAATGTTGAATATAAATATTAATTTCTACCTGTTCTCCGGTCAGTAGCTCACCACACCAACTCTTAGCAATGCCAGCTCACTAGGTGTCAGTCAATCAATGCAGTGGGAAACACCCACTTAGAGGCTTTGAGGCTATCGCATTGTTTTATCAAAACAGTTTTATCCTCTTTTGACAAATATGTACAACAGCTATATTATCACAAATAGTGAGGAGAATTCCCATTTCAGTTTGACTTTAACTTTCTGATTCATGGTGGAAATCTTTCAAATACTACAGACCATCTGAATAGTGATTGGTGGTGTCCACAAAGTAGGAACAAATAAACATCTTCATTCAGATAGGCGGATGTTGCAGCAAAAAATCCAGCAAAGCAACCCTATAAATGTAAGTTTGGGTCAAAGAAGTCAAACTATTTTTGATCACATCCTAAGAAACAGGATCTTCTGTGTCAGGCGTTAATATAAGGACAGTGTAGAGTCACTCTGGGCTGTGGGGGAGTGTTGATGCTCCACTGGATGACTCAATAAGAACAGAACACTAATACCCCAATCTAATGGGTTTTGGATCATGGACTTAATCAATCCAGTTAAGTATTATTGTTGCTATATTCATCAAAGGCCATAATCTCATGCAATGACTCAAGGCAGCTCAAATTTCGGCCATAATCTCGTCTCAATCGGCTCATCTCATTAAATTCTAATCACTTATGTTCCTAATGTCATTAAAAGCGAATGTCTATTCGTATTGAGTTAACCAGTGGAAAGATGGTAGAAATTAACTCAATACCTTAGGCTTTACAGGAAGCTCTTTTTCCATTCTCTATGAACAACAAGCATATGGTATAAAACATTACTGTAATCAAACATTACATTATGTCTCTGCCGATTCTCAGTCATCCAGGTGATAGTACAGCTAGAAGGACTAAGTTTGATTCATTGTTTTAGTACTGAATATGGTTATATAATTATCCAAGGGGCTTTATCAGTTTTATTGATTGATGGTTAATACAGACTACTATATCTCAAAACAAATGCATTCATATGCAACTATTAGGCATTATCTTAAAGCTCCCATAATGCACTGTACAGCCTCCTACACAGGTGCACTTATGTTCACTGAGTAGTCTTCTCAGGGCTGTGTGGGCATGATTGATATCTTCCAAACTTTCCTATTAATACTGTTGTACTTGTGGAACAACTTAACCCCATTATCATTCTTATCAGTACACAGAGTTTATTGATCAGGTTATGTTTTTTATCAACACATACAAAGCATTCTTCATTCATTTGTTTTTTGAACAATGTTTTTGCACCTGCTTAAGCATGATTTAATGTATCTAGCAATCACTTGAATTACTTATTACCCATTGCCTGTTTACCTGCCACTAACCATTCCTGTCATTCCCCCGCCTTCCTGCAGTTGTCCTCAGCTCTCTCTGCTCTTCCCCAGTCACCTGACCTCCATCTGCCTATGCACCTACCTGTCATTTCTCCGATTAGCTTGCAAGGATATATACACGGGCAACAGACATGTACAGTCAGTTTTTTTTAAGCAGAATTGTCTGTTGTTCTTTGGAGGCATTGTGTCCCAAGAAGACAGCATCAGTTGTTTCGGCAAAAGTCTGATGGGTCAACCAAAACATCAGACTTTAGCACTGGAGGCAGCTGTGCATATCTCATATCAGCTGTTTTGGCTTTAAGCATGACCACTATGGTTCCCTATCATAACCAAGTCTTTGTTTGCACTGTGACAACAAAGCTCCTCTAAACTTAACAAAGTACTTATTTTAACCAAAACCATGACCTCCAAACCTAACAGGGTTTTTTGCCTTAAGCTAACCAAACCTCAATCACAGTGTTGTCAGGTAACATAAAACAGATTTCAAAAAGTGACTTTTTTTTTTCTACTTATGAGGACATCAGATCACAAAATGCTTTTATCAGTTGTTCTGGAGGGCATAAACAGACCACTTATTTTTGTTGAATTTTGGGTTGTCGCTGCACTATGAAACCCTCAAACCACTTCCTCCAATTAAATTAAAGGTTGCCACTAACAACATTGCAAAATAGTTGCTGATCAATGGAATTCATGGGGACAGGGTTCAGTGGAGACACCAGGAAAAGAAGCCAAGCAGAGAATGCTGCCTCTAGGTTGCAGTTTTATGCAGCCGTGTATTGCTGTAATGAGAGATTTGAAGGTTCACTAATTAGCACGTCTAGAAACATTATAGCTTTTAGTTTTTTACTCTCTGAAAGGAGAGAAGAAAGCTCTCTTTCAAACAATAGAGCCTCACACCGTGTGACGGGCAGTTTGACACTAATTCTTGTTGCTTGTAATGAAACATCTTCAAACTTCGATGCTCTCATACTCACTAGATTGTGTTGGTCGTTTCTCTTTATGTAATAAGTGAGAGTGGGAGGCAGTGGAGAGAGACTGATTAACATCAAATGTACAGGACAGACATTAGATTCACTTTCTCATTCTGAATCCATACCTTTAGCGTCTTTGACAGATTTCTTTTCAGCCTTCTCTGCTTTGTCTGCAAGAGGAGAGACAGCCCTATTACAGCCTGCCAAATAACTCTCCATAATTGCGTTGTGCATTTAATATTCTTGCAATATTATTCCCCTCTCGGTGTAATACAGCTTGACATGTTCCTAATTACAACTTTATCATGCATAAAACATCCCATTTAATCTCATAATGTGCAACTGTGTTTCCAAGAGGTGATTTGTCCTGAAAGATGTCAGCAGAGACTTAATGTTACCACATCTCAAATATAAAATAGTTTGTTTTGAGAAAAATCCACCCCCTTGCCTGCTCATCCACTGTTAGACTTATGCTCATGACATTAATTCATCTGTTCATTTTCTTAGAATTTCTTCCAGAGCCAAAGAACACTTTATAAAAATTGCTTCACATGTTGTCAAGCTGTCAACATGATCAGAAAATTGATTCTAATATCTTGAGGAGGAGCACACAATCCTTATAACATGACTATCAATTAAATAAAAAGGTTGCTCATGTGCATCCACTAATCGAAGACATTTCAGTCATCATCATTTCAATACATGTAGAATTATCCTTCAAATTTAATTCATGATTTTGTCTTTTCAATGCAGGAAGTTGAATAGACAACTTACAAGAACATTAATGAACATGACGAATGATAAAAAGGTAGATGATGCTGCCATAAGTCTTGAAATGAATGATTTTGTTTGCTACATTTCAGTGTCATAGTTGGAACAAAAAGGCTTAAAAAAGATTTATTAAAACATTTATGGAAACTTTTGAGGCATCACAGCAGTCTAGGGGCTAAAATGCATACCACATTAACCGTAACATCCCTGGTTGGTAACTCCCTATTTCTCCCTGTACACATTCCCTGTCAACTGACAATTAAAGGAAAATGCCTCTAAAACGTTAAACAGTACATGACTCCTGTGGCCGTTGGCATTTCAAAAAACAGTGGTGTTTTTTATCTGTAAAATATTGATTTAATCCAAAAGTAAACCAACAAGTGTCCATACATGTATCAAAATGTACACTTACTTTTCTTTTCTGCCAATAGTTTTGATCTCGTCTTGGCTGAAAATAAAATGACACAAATGAAGAGCTGCAGGTTTCACTATTACAAGAGTCCTGCTCTGCTCCACAGGTCGGTGAAATCCTAAATGTTCAAGGTAGATATTCTGCATAAGTAAAGCAACTCTCTGACGTGTTACCTGGTTCAGACGAAGATCTGGCAGGTTTCTCCTCCTTTGCCTGAGAGGTTACATTCGCCCTCTTCACAGCTTCTAGTCTCGTTCTCAGTCTGATCGGCTGAGGACGTGGTTCTGAATCTGGATCTGTTCAAGACAAATTGATACCTAGATTTATATTTATATGCCCAAATTCTGGTTTGGCATCTGCATGTTAGTAATTCAAATGAGAAACTGGGCTAAGTTGGATTATCAAAACCAAATCTTAAACAAAGTATTATATGTGAACTCATGTACTATATGTTAAGAGTTTTACCTTTCCTTGCTGTAGATGCTTTAGATTTGCTCCTGACAGGTGATACTGGGAGGCAAAAGCAATTAGTTTCCAATCATTCTTCATGTCACTGGCGGTGAATGATGAATGATGATTGACTTTATGCAAATGAATGAATGTCAGTGTGTGTGGTTACCTATCTTTTGAGAGGTTGATTTCCTCTTCTGCCGTACAGCTGCAGGCTCTAACATAATGAGGAAAGAGATCCGATTAGTGGCCTGAATAATTAGTTTTGTTAGTAAAATATTCGCTGCTCCTTCAAATGAGGGAGGGAAGTTTGTGTGTGTCAGTTTGCATATCATTTCTGAACTTTTACTATTTCCATGTCACCCTCTGGCCTAATGATGGTTTACCTTTCTTATCAGCTGCAGCAGTTTTCGTTTTCCCTTTTACAGCTGGCTCTGTGAAAACAAATGCAACTGACTCAAAGATGCAAAATATAAATGAATACAGTCTGAAAGTCATTTTCACCTGAAGTATCGTAACTTTCCAAGGACCTTGTTTTTACTTATGTGATGAAGAAACAAAATGTTCATTACCTTTCTTAGCTGCTGCAGGACTTTTGGTTTTCTCTTTTCTTGCTGTTGGTTCTGTAACACAAAATATTTAATAAGTGCAGTATATGTTCAGTTAAAATTAATATTCCATAAGATAACCATAGTAAGTTACAGTTTTTATTTACCTTTCTTTGCAGCACCAGCTTTGGTTTTGTCTTTAGAAACAGCAGCATCTAGAACTGGCAAAATGTGTTCAATAACGTTATTCATATCATACTGAAGTGTGTTATTCTGTCTGTATATTTACAGCAAAGCTCGTATTGCTGTCTTTATCATTTTTAACAACACAAGTTCTGTAATTTAGTGTTTTCACACGCAATTGAAAACACTAAATTACGGAGCTGTAAACATAAATTACCTTTTTTTGTTTTCTCTTTGCCGACTGCTGGCTCTGGGGGGATAATTAGAGTGAAATGGCCATGCAGAGTTAATTTTCCTGAATGGATGCATTCATACAGCACATTATGTCATTGTACATCACTGTTAAATACTGCAGCTGTGTTTTGTTAAAGGAGAATTTTCCAGTTTAGTACTAACAAATGAAGCCTTAAGTGGAAGCATACTGTACCTTTTTCTGAATCAGCCGCCTTGATTTTTTTCTTTGCAGCTGGAAAATGCATTATGTAAATATAAATTTAAATATTGTTCACTGCAGTAATTAAGAGAAAAATAATTATGTGTGAGAGTTTAACATAAATTGTAAATTGTTTGTACCTTTCTTGGTGGGAGCAGCTTTCTCTTCTTCCTCAACAGTCTCTGGTTCTTTAAAAGAAAAGATTTTAGTTCTATCTTCAAAAGCAAGGACTGAATTTAATGTTACTACACAAACATTTCTTATTTAATTCATTCATATTCTATCTATTCTAGCTATGTGTTTATATTGTAAATTATAAAGTTTCCAAAGATTACTTCAAAAGTGTTTACAAGTTTTTAACAGTACATTATGCCATTACAGTTTGAAGGTGCATTTTCAGTTTGGTGAATATCTTGATTAAAATAAAACGTAATTTACTCTTTTCACTTTTTCACATTGATATAAACTGGTATTAGTAATAAAACATTAAATCAAAAGGTCATAATACGTTATGAACTTTTCTATAGCGCCTAATGCATGTTTGTAAGTGATTATAACAACTGTTATAATGTCTAATGGACGCATTATATCGTGTTATAAATATATGCATGAGTCATTATAGTGATGACCTTCATAGAAAGTGTTACCAGTTTTTTCTGTTCAGAGTTTTTAGATTTCCTTCCTAAACCTCTGGAAGGTAATGCTTAGGTTATTTATAGAGAACATTTCGTACATTACAGCAAGTCAAAGTGGTTCATTAAGTAAATGTTAAAGTAAATACTTAAATAAGAGAAACTATTTAAAAAGAAACTATAAAGACTATAGTATAGCTAAAGCTATACTATAAACTATAAAGACAAAAACTAAGGTCAAGATGGAAGTGCCAAGTGGAAAATAATTAGTGCTTAATCTTCATATGTAAATAAAAGTTTTTAACCTGGATTTATTGGTTATTGGTCTTTGGGGAGTCTTATACTTTCTGGAAGTTTGTTCTACCTCTGTGGTGCATACCAAGGGGATTTTATACCATTTTGCTTGGTATTGATGTTTGACATTATATTTAACACTTGAAAATGTTTTTTTATCTCTAAAGTGTGGCATTTTTTCCATCATACAGTCATCTGTAAGTCTGGTTTATCATCTTACAGCTCTGCAGCATTATCTGGTAAAATCTGATAAATGTTTGACTGCGCTTTTTCCTATTTCCTAAACATTTTTTAATGTCAAACCAAATTCCATACATACAATTATAGAGCACATTTTGGGACACAAGAATTTGCAGGCAAGCTGTATTTCTCATAAAATCTGTATATTATATTATTCAGTGCTTGAAGTGGAAAAATAATAGGTGCCAGTACTCCCCCTCCCTCCCCCACATCCTCAACCACAAGATGAAACTAGTAAATATTATAACATTCCTGGTATTCACATCTAGATGTGTTAAACAACTTAGGACATACCACCCTCTGTTTGAACCCACCCATTTTTCAAGTGAGCAAAACTATTGGAGCATGTGACTAACAGATGTTTCTTGTTGCCCAGGTGTTGCCTTTTAGGTTGATTGTCCAAACATTAAATAGTTCTGCATGACTAGTCTAAGTTTTCATCCTTGGTTCAAACCTATAAAGACTACATTTCCTGTTAAAGAGGATAAACCAACATGAAGACCAGAGAGCTGTCTGTGGGAGAAAAGCAAGCCATTGTCAAGCTGAGAAAAGAAGGAAAATTGACCAGATTGGACAAACATTGGGCATAGCAAGCACAACAATTTGGAATGTCCTGAAAAAGACAGAAACCGACGTCGAACAGGTCGGCCAAGGAAAACAACAGTATTTGATGACAGAAATATTGTGAGAGCTGTGACGAAAACCCCCAAAACATCAGTAAGTGACATCAGCAACGACCTCCACAGTGCAGGGGTGAAGGTATCACAATCCACTGTTGGAGGAAGACTCAGAGAGCAGAAATATAGAGGCCACACCACAAGATGCAAACCACTCATCAGCAGCAAGAATCAGAAGGCCAGATTGAAAT
>NC_060159.1:24043620-24157069 GCF_021292245.1 Micropterus dolomieu | reverse complement strand
ATACTTACTGAGAGTAATGACAAGTGCACATGTTGACAATGTCACTCTACTACAAGTACACAGGGATAATGTTGTGAAGTGGATCAAGAGCATCCATGGTTTGCAAAAATGTCTAGCATTGCACCAGCCTCAAATGGATTTGAATTCACAAACACATCCTAGTGGTTTTGGTATTTACACATGTATAACCTCTAATTAGAAAAACAGTTTCATAGCAAAACAATGAAAACCCCCGTGCAGAGTTTTTATGTTTTTATGGGAAAAATCATGGAAAACCTTGGGAAGGATCACAGAAGAGAGAATGGAGTGTAAGGATGTTCTGTTGGTTGTTTATCTTTTTCAGTTTTTTCTCCCTCTACTTTAGTTTGGCAGTTTTATTCACTGCCAATTAAAGTGGGTTAAAGCCAGCTCTGGCACACTATACATCTTGGAAGCAGAAATTTGTGCTGAAGTTAAGCAGAAAAACCCTTGCTCCAGTGTGTTCAGGCACTTAGTCAAAATGTAGACTGCAGGGCCGTCAATTTCTTTTTGGTGTGATAAATTTTTTTTACGTATTTATTTTCTTTAATATTTAAAGAATAAATAGCTAAAAATAATGGCCAACCCCATATCTGGTTGCTGTTCGGAAAGACTTGCAAAGACACCTTTGAAAATGTGGTCTTAGTCCATGACTGAACCACAGACCTTGTCTTTTACTTTTTAGAGAAAGGCATTCAAGGTAGGTATATCCCAGCCTGAGTTCCTTAATAGTGATATGAATATATATTAATACTCCAGTCCAATCGAAAATGTATATTAATCTAAATGTCTGGCTCGTTGATATAATTGGTATTTTCTTCTAAGTCTGACACACCTTATTTTTAAGTAGCTGCTTGTTCCAGATACATTGGTTCCTTGCCCTGGTTCAAAATTATACAGTCGATCATCTTAAATTAATGATATGATATTGAAGAAAGTTCTCCTGGAAGAATGCGACTCCCAAAATTGACGTGAAGCCATCAGCTAGACAGAGGACGTGTCAATCTGTTGTCTGTGTTGTCTAAAAATGAGAAGCTGCTTCTTGAATGTTTTGTACACTTTGTATCCTAGTAAGGAACAGGGAGGAGAGAAAACCGATTTGTTACCATCGCAGCTTAGCGAATTTTGCCAACCCAGAAGTAAGAGCAGAGTCTAGTAGCTGAAGTGGACACAGTAGAGTACACTAAAGAAAGATGTGGATTTTGATCAGCTTTAAGGCCAATACCGATGCTTGTAAAATATGCCTGGGTCGACCCTCTTTTGGATCAGCTCTGGACATCTCTAACTCAGGCGGGATACTGGCTTTGGCACCAAACTACTATTTATAAGAATTTTTTGCCTTTTGTCCAGTGCACTTGTTTAGTTGGTTAGTAGTTGGTGTGGTTTGCATTGTTGTGTTGTAAAATCTGAGCTAGTAGAAGTATGTATAGATTGAACAGAATGGACCCATGTGGAACTCCACATACATTATTTCCTTTTTGTGGACGTAATTTTGACGGGCACAATTGCCCTGAAGGAAAATGTTGCATCCCCTGCAGCAGGTTTGAAGCTGCTGGCTGAAGCCATGTACTGCATGGATTCAAAAACCCAGGTTTAAAAATGCCAAAATTACCCTTTAAAGTGTCTCCATGCAGTTATTTGGTGACCCATAAATTACATTGTCCTTAATAGCCAAATACCAAACCAAACTACAGGGGGAAATACTTTACTTTAATTCAGATAAACTGCTTGTAACTTTCTCTAACTTTTGTACATCCCAAACTCTAATGCATACTATGAGTAAGCCCAGAGGTGAACACTGACTGGTCTATATGTGAATAAAGGTCATAGAGACAGTTTCATGCCTCTTAAATTTTTCTCTGCTCCACTTCGCAGCTGATGTATGTGCAGATGAGGCGAAAGATGGAGAGGTCCTTTACATCACTAATGTCTTCTACAAGGAGCCATTGATACGCTGTGCAAGTCAGCACAAGGGCTTAAGCAATATCCTCGGCCAAAATTGGCTTCTTATTAAAAATCTCATATTGGCCAGTCAGTGTCACCATCCTCTTCCCCCCCCCTCCCCCCCCCAAACTGCTCCAGTAGTGGTAGTCATCATTTCTAAGGTGCTGAGATAACCCAACTAAAAAAATGATAAATATGGCTTTTGGTGACACATGATGTAAATGTTTTCACAAAGGCTTTTCTGCCTTGACATGAATACAGTTTTTTGAGAAATGGCTGAGATTACAGTTCTAGGAGAAATGCTGAAAAGCGGTTTTGGAGAACGTATTTATATGCGTATTGACCATTGGGTCAAAATTTGTGATCTCAGCATTTAGACTCTGCCGATGCTCCCCAGCATCAGTTTGACTTTAGTCTTGCGTATAAATTCAACAGGGTTTGAACCAGAATTGAGCCGCAGTTTTCAAGCCCTGTACGTTGTAGCAATTTCGCCATCGAGTACAGACTAACAGCTAATGCTAACAGATTTAAATCAGGAAAATTATACCATTAGGTAACAATAGCTTAGCACCCAAGACTAAGAGTTGCTGGTAAACTTATTTTACCTTGCTATAGTTATACTACCTAGTTTTTCTACATACATAGTGTGAGTGTGTTGACTTAAATTACAATTCTGATTAAAATATACATGAGTGGCAGTCCTGGTAAAAAGGGAAGATTTCTCTGTTTCTTATTCAGATTATTTCGTAAATTTCTATTGAAAAAATAAAAAAATCAAATATCTAATATCAGTCTTTATATTATTTTGATATAATTTTGTATCACTCACCACTTTTACACTATTGTTTATTGTCCCTCTTGGATGGAGCAGTGACCTCCTAAAGAAGAACTAATGGATTCATTTCACCCCCGCTTATACAATCATGACTCAAACACTTGCAGATATAATGTAGCTTTGTATTCACATTACATGCCTGAAGCTTATACACTGTATAGTCATTTCTCAAGGTAATTAAGGTTTCCATTAACATCACTGCAGCATCGTTCATCAAATTTGTATCAGATCTCACCAGAGATGAACAGCCATGTTATTTTCTCCCTTATTTATCATTTACTGTGTTTGTGCTTCACACATTTGAGTTGCTTTTCTGTAAAGACAGACGTAAAAGGGATGAACTTAAAGTTGAACGTGAATAACGAGATTAATCCTCCAAAGAGAGTCACTTATCTTGTCTGGATCACTGATTTTTAATTACACGGCCATGTTGAAAGAGATAAAACTACCTGTCTCTCTGTTCCACCTCTGCCTTTCTTTTATTTTTTCTTACCTGAACAGTTTGTCGTCTTTACTCTCTACTCTCCACATCCAACACCACTCTTTTGTTGTACTGACCAATGAAATCTATTGGCAATTGAATGCACGTAGCCTCCCTCCGTCCTTCCTTTATAGTTTGTTTATTTGTTTTGTTTATTCTTCGTCTCAATTTTAGGGTGGCGTTGCTATGAGTCCTGCCCAGGCTTGATCGTATGGATGAGCTGCAGATGTATGTGCATGTTTGGATGTAGAGGGAAAAGGATAAACGGCCAGTAGTAACGAATCACAGTAACAGCAAATGAGAATAATAAGAATAAAGCAAAGCAAAAATGGAAGAAAACAACCTTGACTACAACAAGAAACAAGAGAAACAAAAATATAACAGACTAATTGACAATTAAAAACAATTTCCAGTTGTGACCACCATTCAGTTATTAGTTTGCTTCCTATCATCAACATGTCTTTGATCAAAAATGGACACGAGCCTCTTTTATTCGGTCGAGTTGTCAAAGCTGCTTCTCTTTTCTCTCAGATACCTGTTGGCGACAGCAGGAGATGACCGCTATGTGAAGACTTGGGACCTGAGGAGGCTTTATGATCCCATCAATGTTCTGAAACGCTGTCTGACCACTGATGTCCACTGGCCATTGAATGCACCTGGCATCCTGTTGGCCCAGGAGAACGCATTTGCGGCGTAAGACAGCTTCTCTGTTTTTCCCTTTCATAACGTCCATAAATGTCCATGGAGGAACAGCTATCACGGGACATCTGTAATGTGAATTTGCAGATTACATAGGAGGAGGTACCTTTGCAACTTGTCTGCAAGATTGGAGAGATAAGAGATGTGTGAAAGTTTTATTATGCAAAAAATAATTTTGTTAAACTTTATCGAAGTAGAGGAGGCTGAGATATCCAGACTTTATGATTCCACTTCTTTAGTTTCTTTTGTAAGAACACAGGCTTTCTGTGATTCTTCAGACCAAGATGAGATAACCTCTTGTGACATCCTCTGCAGTTTCTCAGACTTGATAAATCACATCCAGAAAACATTAAACAGCTGTTTTCACATTAGCACTCCCTGTGGCTACTAAATTGCACTGAAGACACGTGAGGGTCATTCTGAGATTTTCACATGTTTCATTATTTCTTTTGTCATTCCTGTCATTTTTAATAATTGTCTGTTTTATTTTGTATTCAGGAATGGTTCACATGGAGTCCATTACTTTGACCATTTCATGCGCTCCAACTTCCCAGTTCCTAGGACAGGCACAGTGTGGGTAAGTGGGACTGCGCTGTAATCTTCCATCCTTCAGTCACTGCTATCCCCTAAATAAGCCATGGGGCACAAGATTAGCTTTGTTCTTTAGGGAGTCCTTAAATTGTGGACATCATGTTGGCAAGGATGACAAAACATGCAGGGTGGTGGAGGCCTGATCTAAACCCAAGTGGTGCTTTGTTTTTGGACTTGTGGATTTGTGTGCCAGTCATGGAGTGTTCATAATACTTTTCACCATAAAGTGCTTTGTAAATATAACTGGTACCTACAATTTCCTTTTTTAAAAAGGCAAACAATTCTCAAACAGCTGGGTATTGTAGTTTTTAGCATACATTACTCAAAAAGGAGTAGATGGTGAATTTGTTGTCAGTCGCGGATTAATAAACATTGGGAGCTTTAGTAAGCGTTTACGGGCAGCAGGATGGTGTATGTGGGATTGACTCCAAATAAACTACAGTGTGTGCTTTCATGGTAATGGAGGAACATGTCGCTCAGTGAAACAGTGTGGCCCAGTGACAGGAATGGAGCCCTATGGCACAGAGGAAAAAGATCAGTTTTGGATACACACAGAAAACTTGTTAATAGAATTCATTATAGGTTTTGGTGTTTTCATGGTATTTGTTGACAATAAGAAAAAAATCTTATCGTTGAGCCCTTGAAAACTTTCTTTAGCTGAACCTTTTTTGTTGTTAGTTGTGTAGTGACAAAACAACACCTGCTTGAAGTGATACATACTTGGCATTTTGATGACACATACTCGGCCGCCGCCAAGCAAAAGTACTTCTTAAACGACGCATCGATGAAATAATCTATAGAAGCTTTGAGGAATAAAATCATCATTAGATCCAGCCCTAAATCTTACAAATGTTCAATATATCGTCGAAGGAAATAATGATTTGACATTTATCGTGATTATTATCCATATCGAATGGTATAAAATGTTGTGATTAACATTTTTGGCCATATCGCCCATCCTATCAAAATGTGAATAATTACATTGTAAAATAAAATATATAATAAAATATCAAGATGCCCAAACAAGACATTAATTTGAGAGGGAAAATAGTTAATATCTTAATGCTCTTAATGTCTTTTTCTGTTTCATTGCAGTCCATGTCTTATACTGATTGGTTGAACTGTGTGGTGACGTCAGACAGCCTCGGTGATGTGATCCTTGCCATCTTACCTCACATAAGTTCCACTCCCCAACACGTCAAACGCACGATAGAAAGACGCTTTGTAAGTTTATTATTCTTTTTGTTTATTTTATTCTCTTTTATACAATGCTTTTTCCTTCCACCTAGATAAATCACATTTAGTCACCTTTTAAGATAATAATTTCATGTTATATTAAATACATTTTACAAGTTAAACAGTGGATTGAATAAAGTATTTTCAAGGAAGTTGTAATAATAGAAGCAATTTTTTTTTTTTTTTACCCGGTTTCTAAAAGTATCTAAACACAGTAAAATAGTAACTTACATAAATTTGTTTCCTTGACTCTGTCTTCAGCCCATCTACTTAACATCCCTGGTGCCTCATGATGCAGCTAAAGAAAAAAATCAAGAGATGGGAGGAGTGGAGGAGGAGGGAGACGCTGTTGAAGAGCAAGGAGGAGACTCAGAAGGACCGGATGCTGGATCTGAAGGAGGAAATGAGAACGATAAAGAAAACAGAGGAGATGGAGGAAGACATGGAAAGGATAAATGTCCCCCTCTGCGGTTCCAGAAGTACAAAGACGCTGCAAAGAAATACTACCTCCACCATACAGACGGCAATATGGTGGGTAGAGAAACCAGGTCACAAAGTGATTCACACAAGCAGACCAATGAAAATATTATTATTCAAGAAATTATTGGATTGATGGTTGCTAAATGGGGGAAAAAAGTAAAGCATTGTGAAAGCAAGGTTTTTGTTATTGATACAAAAACATGGGTATCCTCAGCTCTATTATTAAAATATTTTAAACATTACCTGGCCCTATGTTTAGGAAAGTGTTCCATTAGTATCTGTTTTATTGACCACTACTACTATTTTTAGAAAAAGCTGCTAACAATTGACATTTTGTTCCATTTATTCTAGATATTTATATTTTTTATCCGGGTGAAAAAGATATTGGAATTGCATTAAAGGTTCGGTGTGTAATATTTCTGAGGATGTGTTGACAGAAATGCAATAGAATATCCATAACTATGTTTCAGTGGTGTATAAAGACCTTAAATAATGAGCCGATATGTTTTTATTACCTTAGAATTAGACATTTCTATCTACATACACCGCGGGTCCTCTTACATGGACGTCACCATGTTGCCCTGCCATGTTTCTATAGTAGAAGAAGAAGAAACTTTAGTAGTAGTAGTCAACAGGTTTATTAGAAGTAAGAAAAGAAGAGAAATTTGGACAAATGAAGGCGTATTACACGTGTTATTTAGCATGAGAGCCGAAATTATCAGCAGTCGCGGTTGCAAGTTGGGAAGATGCAAGTTTAATGGATTAAAAAATTAACTGTAACTACGGACTATAATAGCTTTCCAAAGTGTCTCTTCTCACCATAATTTGTTTTCCTTCATGGATTATCCATGTTTACCTCTCAACGGTGCGCCTATAATAGCTTGGCTGAAACTTAAGTCCCGTCTGGCATCGATTCCTTGCTACTTTTCTTTATAATGTGGATTCCTTTCTGTTATTTTAGTAGTTTATATGGAGTAATGTATGAGTTCACGTTTACAAATGGACACGATCAGTTCACCAAAAACATGAGCATGTTCAATGATCGGTGCTGTTTGAGCACATTTATATTTGGACACACTACATGCCTCCACTATCAGACCGTTAGATTTTATTTGCAGAAGACTGCAGTATGTTTTTCCGTCCACGTAGTTGTTGTATGTGGATGTGTAAACAGCCTCAAAATGTTATTCACCTGTGGTGAAAATAAATCCACCTATGGTGCCAAATATGGCATTGCCTTGTTCTTTCAAAGAGATCTATTGCCATGCCAATCTCTTTTTTTTGTTATAATAATTTTGCTGTAGAATGCAGGTAATAAAGAAAACCACACATAAGGCTAATAACAGAGACAATCAAACATAGTGCAATAGGGTCAATGGGTCGTGTTAGTATAATTTGTACAGTTAAAGAGCCACATCTGTAGCTAGGGCAGGCAATTTGTTTCAGAAGTACTTTTGATATATTTGTTGAAACATTCATAAAATAAACAAAAACGAGAATGAATGAATGATGCCAAAACCCCACCATGCAAGCTCACATAAAACAATAAAAGTAATAACAATAGTATAATTATTGTTTTAATAACACTGTTAAATTACTAACCTAAGCAAATCAATATATAAATAATTTGATAATGTATTCCATCTGTAGTAGACCAGAAGATTTTAAATAGCTTTTACTACCGATGATTAATTCACCAGTTACTAGTGATTATTAAAAAATGTTGACATTGCATTTTTAAACTCACACATACTGCACATGTAATAACATAATAATAACTTCCTCCGACTTCCAGCTGACCTTTATAGCAAGCGAGAAGCAACCTCTGTGGAAACGCATGAAAGAAACAGAGTTGAAGGCAAAGATTAACATGGATGAGATGCCATTGGCTGCATTACACAAGGTATCTACACACACGCACACGCACACACACACACACACACACACACGCACACACACACACACACACACACACACACACACACACACACACACACACACACACAGTGCAGGAAGAGTAAGATAAACACTAGAATCAAAACAGAGGTAAGAGATGGGAGAGGAGCCTCTTCCTCCTCCTCCTTCTTCCTCCTCCTTCTTTCTCCTCCTGATGGGCAGCTATAAAGACGAGCTGAATGTAATGATGTGTAAAATGAGAAAAATGTCACCCTCTGTGGAAGAAGGGAGGGGGAAATGGAAAGCAGCCACTTGAGGATTTGATGTGTTTAATTTTAAGAGAGGCAGAGTGGAGGGTGTCGCTGTGCCCTCTGGAATGAGATGATGGACTGGTACTTCATGGGATGATCTCAAAAAACAAAACGCCACAAGGTCTGACTGGCTTTCTGTCTGAAGGGGATAAATGGATTAGAAAGTGGAAGAGAGAAAATAAAATAAAAGGCACACCAGGAGGATTTATAGTGATGAAGAGAGGGATAGATGAGTGTCAGTAAAGAAAAGGAGGCGGCAGTGATATTGATTCGCTGAGAGCTACAGCTCAGTAATTCACAGAGGAGGGAAGAGGGGACATAAACTACTTAAATGGAATTATTATTAGTTTATAAAAACAATAACTCTAGTGGATGTAAAAGTAGTCATCAAGATAAATACTGAAATAAGAGTCTAGAAAGGTTGACATGATGAAGTCCCTCAGGGATCAATACTTGATCCACGTATCATCACGCTGATGACACAGTTGTCCTTGAGACTAAAGATTAGTATTGTGTGCCATGAATTCCAGGTATTTAGTGTTTACTTTAGAATTAAAATGTTGGTTTGGTTTCCGTTGAAACTGCACTTACTATTGTGGCCAAGAGAGCTTAAGTGGTTAGCTGGCACGTTGACCTCGAAAGAACTATGCAGTTAGCAACAATTGCTAATCCAGGGGGCTACGTTTTTCATTCAAGACAGGAGTTTATATAAAATCTACTTTTGTTCAGAAAGCTTTAGGATGCTCACTCTGTCCAGAAACTTACATGTATACTAGATTTCATATCACTAAGGTGGCGAGTGCATAGTTAGTCTGACTCATAGTGAAATAGCCACAATTATTATTATAACAACCAGTTTGAAAAATATTGGAAGATCCTTTTAAGTCACTGGGTGAATCAGAGACATAAATAACTGGATTTCCCAGCAACGTCCTGCAGCTTGACAATGACAAAACAAAAATTTGTGAGCTGGTGTGTAGCAAGTAATTTGTTGTGTTGTGCTTAAGCTTCTCATGTAACAACTCCTCACTGTGTTTTGTTTCTCCACTGACTGTGTTCAAACTGTGAAAACCTTGACTGATTGAAGAGGTCTGCAGCTACACGTACTGGCTGTAAAGATTTTATTTTGCGTTCTGGAAATGGGAATGACCCCCAGTGAATGACATGTTGCAGATATTATGAGAAACCTCAAATAATCTTCCTCCTCTCCTCAGGTGTGTTTCAATCCGAACATGTGCTGCCATACGTGGGTGGCGTCGGCGGGCCAGACGGGGCTGGTCAGACTGAACTGTGTGAGGGGTTTGATCACCTCCGAGGCCAAGCAGATGATAAGCGAGAACCAGGCCCAGTTCAACGCACTGTACTCTCAGAAAGACTCACAGAAGGAGGCCGTCCAAACTGTAACAGACGAGCTATAGCAGCATCAGTTGAACTTCACCACAGGTGGATGACACTGTGCAAAAAAAACACACCTGCAAAAAACTATTTTTTAGAATGATGAAGACGATATTAATATTTAATTTGCACATAACTGTATACATTTGCTGGGTTTAATCCTGTTTCAAGAATCCAAAGACCAGCAAATAAATGATCAACCAATTCAACTTTATATTTAAGTAGGAAAAACTAAATGATTTGCAGGTTTTGTGGCATTTCTTCAACATCAAACTGCTTTACTTCCCACGAAATGTCTCATTGACATAATTTCTCCATCTTTTTCCACTGTTCACCAAACTTTGAAAAGTGTCAATGGTCACAGTTTATATGCCTCCAAGAAGTTTAAGCAGCTGGCGATTAAGTGTCTTGCTTTGCAGTTTCCACCTAATAGTTATTGATTTCAAGTAGGGGTTTCGGTTGCTTCAGTATCTATCTTGGCAAACAAATTGCAAATATGGCAGTGAATCCATTGTTGACAGTAGTCCAAGGTATTAGAAAAGGAGATTATCAGCTACATTCGCTGTTAGAAAATCAGCCACACTCAGGAAAAAAAATTGAAATTGATAACAAGTTTAAAAAAAAGTTTTTGCTGACTTAGTTAATTAGTAAAGAGTGATGTGAAGGTGTACTTTATGGCTCACTGTTTGGTGTTGTTACAGGTGCAACAGACTTGGGAATCAGAATAGTGTTAGTTATTCTAAAAAAATGAACACATTCAAAATAACAAAACATACATCCTGTTCTGTCAATTTAATGTAAACATCACTCATTAAATGTCTCTAGTTGGTGCGTAAAGTCAAACAAAAGTGTTTCTGGTTACAAAATGGAAGCTGTGAGAAATTGGACTAAAGGATTTCTTTCTTGTACATTATTTTGGCAAACCTTTTGTAATCAGCAACACATTCCACTGCAGTTTATGTGAATGTCTGTCTTCAGATGTGTTGGCGTTGCTAACCAGAGGGTGCAGCACCAAGAAAAGCAGCATCGCTCTCTAACTCGTTTGGCTGGTCAGAGGATCGGAAACATTGGGGGTCACATTTGCAGCACACCGTGTGCTAGTGTTGGTTTCTTGACAACATGCTATTTAATTTATTTTACAGTACCTTACAGATACGCCCCCAAAATCTACTCCCACCTCACTGTTGATATTCTCAAACTGTGAAATGTGCTGAGTTTCAAAACCTCAACGGCAAGCTGGGGGGAAATTGGGAGCATATCTTTAAGTTAATTTTTGCTGCTGTATTTTTGTAATCAAACATTTTTTTCTCTTTTACGATGTCAAGAACATCTCAGGCTTTAACTGGGAGGAAATACTTGAAATTTTTTTATTGTATGTAATGCTGGATGTAATGTTTGTATATGACACATTCTAGGTATTTTTTAAATGTTAATTTCTTCACCTGTTAACTTAAACCTGCTGTTGTTATTCTGATGATTCAAACATTTTGATTCCTTTTTTTATAACCGTTGCGGTGATATTACCTCCAGTTATTTTTCAGTGTCTACAAAACAAATTGGATAATGTTATTATTTACAGGCGCAGCTGTCTTTTTTTTAGAGGCTGTCTAACACATGTTTTCCTCCTAAGTTAAATTAGGGGTTTGAAAATGTGCTCATCAGTTTTGTTTTTTCCAATTATTTACAACTCTTATCAACAGTTTAAAAATGATGTTTAATAAACACCACGATAATATTGTCAGTCACATAAAACCAATACTCACAAAATTATCGTTAACTTGTAAATCATAAGTTATTGAACTTTATTTGAACTTGCTCTTCTATTCTGCTCTGTTGCTATTTTTGAAATGTTACATGTAATAAATGTTTCTGGGTAAATTAAATAAAGTTGACATTGAACATTCACTCTTGACCTTGGAAATAGTTGGCAAAACAACTTTATCACGCCATAGATCCTTAAGTAGTTGTTCTGGAGCTTTTGATCGTATAACATGATCACTTGTTGTAATATTAGATTTTAAAATGTTGTAATTGTCGATAATAATATTAATAGTATAAAGAGTACCGACCTGACCCACTCTACAGCCCTGAGATGACTTCTGTTATGATTTGGTGTTATATTGAGATTGATTATATTTATTTATTTCAAACATGTTAAAAACAAATAACAAACAATTTAAAATAAGCATACATTCAAAATAACACAAAAACCAAAACAATAATATTTAGCAAACAAACTTTTATTAATTTATGATTGCCAATAAAAGAAAACTTCTATTTACATGTTTGAAAAGGGATAGGAAGAAGTAAAACATATATACTCCTAACCCTTTTATGTAAATATAAATGTATATATGCAGACTGAGATCCTCTGGTACGGTGCTGCTAACTATTCCGAGGTCTGGGCTAAAAGCCAAAAGGAGAAAGGGCCTTAGTTGTCAGGTCCGCTACATTCTGAAACAATCTTCCAGACGACATCAGCCTTCTGGGGAGGCTGTTTTCAGGGGGTAGGGCGTTCGTCCACTTATCAGAACGTCGGTGGTTCGATCCCTGACTCCCCCACTCTGCATGTTGAAGTATTCTTGGGCAAGATACTGAACCCCAAATTGTTCCCAATGGCTGTTCCGTTGGTGTGTGAATGTTCTTTCCGTTCAGTGAATGAATGGGTGAATGTGACGTAGTGTAAAAGCCTTTTGAGAGGTCGGAAGACTAGAAAGGCACTATATGCTATATATAAGTACAAACAATTTACCATTTGCAGAGTCTGTTCCTGCTTTCATCTCACTTCTTAAGACTCATTTATACAAAATAACTTTCAATGTGTAGTGTGTAATTTATTTATATTGTTTTATTTATATGTTTTATCCGTTGCACACCACTTTGTGTGATACTGTGTGTGTCTGTTTTACATTGATTGCTGTAAAGCACTTTGTTACCTGTGAATTGAAAAGTGGTATACAAATAAAACTATTATTCTTCTTATTATAGTTATACTGTATAAATAAAATTTAATTTTACTGAGAAAAATTCTTCTACCAGTGCATGACAACTGGACAAACGCCAACTGATGATTAAAATCTTGTTATACAGTCGAAAGTTGCAGAACATCAACTATTGGAACTTGTGGTTAGATTGTTTTACCAATAAATAAAGTATTTAATAGCCAGTTGGCCTGGATTAGTGATATAAGCTTCAACTATTTTATCAGTACAAAAATAGGGTTTAGGTCTAAAATGTTATCTTCTGCTTTAAAGTGAAATAGTCGCAATGGACAATTATAAAATAAACCAGGCTCTTTTCATCATCTGCAGTCATTTATTTCACTTTACAAAAAAAAACTCTTGCCACACATAAAAATGAAATCTCAAACATCACAGTTGTGACGTGGGTTTACGCAACATCACCGGAACACTCAGACAAATGGGACGTTTTAAAGACTGATTGTACAAGGGAGATAAATGTATTTACACATGTATACACAAAATCATACACAGAAAAGACACAATATTTGACATATTTACAACAGTCACACAAAGACAGCAACAGCACAATACAGAGCATTCTCAAACAGTAGACTTCCACAGTGAACAAACAAGAAAACTGTTGGCTCCAGTTTAATGCCACAGCCTGTAGAGGAGAACATCAGTATGCATGTATATCAAAACTAGTAAAGTAAAATGCATTGGTCTTACATTCACTTTGTTTTAACTTAGTCTTCATAGCTGTTGGGTCCGTATATATTCTCATTTCAAAAGGAAAATCTATTTAAATATACAGAATCTCCTTAAAAATTGGTGAAAATATAGAATTTTAAAGATATTTTTATTTGATTAATCCTCTGCATGGTTTATCAACATATTCTGATTGGCAGTTGAACAAGAAACTTCTTACTGTACATGATATTGAATAACAGCTAACAACCATGCAAGTATTTGGATCATAATGGATGTCAACGAGGCGTTTACAACGTACAGTTGTCCTTTCTTTGAGAGCAACATAACGACATCAACACTTTAATAGTAGCTGTGAAACATTACAGGGACGTCAGCTGACTTGTTGGCTTTTATTATGGGTGCAAAGAAATATCTTTACACAAGTCCAAAGTATTAACGAAATACTGACCAAAACTGTCTGAAGTTCCATGAAACATGCTGTGAATATCCGTGGTCCCGAGAAATTGTAATTAGGTTAATGACGCCATGATCATCCCTCTAGCACCAAGATTAAGCCCAACATTTCATTAAAATCCAATCTCAAGGGCACTATGCTGTTTACTAAACCCAGTCAAGCTCTGTTTCTGTTTTGTTTTTTTACACAACCTTTCCTCTAGTGCCTACCTCAAGCCAATTGATCAGTTTTGCGCAAATAACATAGTTAACTAGAGAATGCAATTTCTGAAGAAACAGCAGTGGGATTTTTGGCTGTTGAAAAGCTGACGCTGAGCTGCACTGCTGGATGGACAGCCGGGGTTTCATGTATAGATAGGAGCTGCGTAGCTTTGCTTAATAAATGGCTGGGAGCTAAATTGCATTGCTGGCTTAACTTTGTATCAAGGAGTATGAAGCGTTGGAATAAAGGGAAAGGTATAGTAGGTGCAAAATATAGTGTAAGCAATGAAATGTGTTGAACTTAGTTATATTGTAAGGACTTATATGAGCTTAAGTGGATGTTGATGTGTCTTAGTTGCAATAAAGGTAAACCATCAGCTGATGTGTGAGCCATAGAAGGAGGTGTGTTGTTTGAGTAAATAAAAAAGTACTTCAGAGTTTTATTTTGAAAGTCTCCAGCACTAGTGAAGCCTGACATAAGTTCCTGTTACTTTTAGGTGCTTTTATTTTGAAAACCCAGCCTACTCCAGGGCCCTGTGATGGCAAAACATGGATGGATGGGAATGCAGAGAGATAGATAGATGAAAGCTCGGGGAACAGAGAGACATATAGTAGATGGATGGGTAACACTGCGGCTACAGGAGGAAGGAGCCATAGATGATAGATGGATGACAGCATGAAGCTGAAACTAATCGTCCAACTGCAGGACTAAATCATTTTTGCCCTCAGACCTAAATGTCTGCACAGAGTTGACAGAAGTTGCTGGATGCTTTTTCAGTCTGACGCTTATTAATTTTCCTTCTGCTCAATCAATACAGTGCTATCTAAAATCTAATTGTCCTGACCCTCTGTAATGGAGACAGAGGTGACTCCTCATCTTTGGCATTATGCGATAAAATTAAACAAAGTACAGTACTGTAGAGAGATAGAACAAGTCCAGACTGAGCTTAATTATCAGATATAAGGCAGATACTTCTGTTTTAAGGGAGTACTAGAGCAGTTTAGGTCAGGATATTGTACGTTTTAGGATGTGAGGGAGTCAATAAGTTTAGAAATTTCTTCTTTTTTTGCTGCAAATAATAAAATTGCCTGAAATGCTGCAGTGACATCATGATGGCCAGTTGTTGTTTCCACAAGTCTTATATTAATTTTAATAGCTGCTATTTCAGTTTCACAAATATTGCCTTGACTTGTATATGACAAGGTGTCTTCACATGATTAATAATCACCATACTGTCTCATTTGTTTATCATGACATCAGGTCTTACACCTTCAGTCTGTGATCTTCCTAAGGCAGCAACCAACAGAATGTACAAAATGTATATTCTTAGAGGTATTATTGATGCTTTTCTTCCCTAAAAGACAACCTTTGTCAGTGTGGTACAAATGAACCTGATGTTTGCAATTAGTTTATGTCAAGAAAGAACTTTTCTGCAAATAAAACTCTTTAAAAATGTAATTTGTGACCAGCTAGCCTTGCAGATTTATGTCTGACCTTTAGTGGAAAGCAGGTTCATGGAACAATGATGACAGTGAGCTGTAGAGCGAATGTGCAGTAGAAGAGCAGTTTGGTAAAGTTAGTGTCAAAACAACAGACATCACAGTCATCCATGTGTCCCTGGTAGAACATTACATCAGGTGCTCCATGCTAACAGTTTAGCACATATTCTGTTATCTGATTTTATGATAGAAGGATTTGCATTACTGTTTTGTGCAAGTAGCTTCAGGGAAGTTTCTGTTGAAAATAAGTAGCAGCCCCCATGCTTTATTGTAATCGTTAACAATAGGTGGTGCTATATCTGGCAGTTTCTCTTGAAATACTAAAAATCAGGCAGTGTTTCAACGAGCAGCAGCTACTTTCATAAAGCAGACTGAAATAGTTTCGTAAATATAAACTTTGCTGCAGTACTTAAATTGACTTTTAGTATTTCATTTTAAAAGTGTAGTTATCTAAACATCAAACAGAAAATTAACTGTTTTATAACTAATAGGATTCCTTGCGCTCGTGGCCTACTGTCATCCAGTCACTCAGTATATGCTTACATGTATGTCCTTACACTTTTCAACACATCAATCAGCTTGTCCTATTTCTACTGTAGTCACAATGGTCCCCTGCTGCTCTTATTGGTTCTGGTCATATGAATGCAAACTTAATGGCAGCGTTTTTACAGATAACATCTCGCATGGACAAACATCAAGAACACATTAAAGCAAAGGTAAAATGCTTCTTCTCAATCAACTTTGTTTTGGAGCTGCAATAATTAGGTCTTCAAGCTATTTGAAACTACTGTAAACTAGCTGTGAGCTGGCTTGCAAGTATGGTGAACGCATTTAGCAATTATAAATAATAATTTTTTCAATCTATTATTAAGTAGTCATTACATAAATAGATGATGATCAAAAAAGGAGGTGAGATAGAAAAAGTCTTATGGCTCTGTTGCATATTTTTTAAGACAGGATGAACATATTTGGCTAAATTGCTCCACCTTCTTTCAGTCTTGCTAGATTTGTTTACAAGCCAACACCTTATCAACCCAAGGTGCAGTTTCACCCCAATTATTCATGTAAAAATTGGCCCAATTTTTGGTAAAAACTCCAAGCAACCTTGAGGGCTGGAGTATAAATACACCCCTTCTTCAGAGGCCTGTTACATGTTAGCATGGAGCTCCAGCGATAGCAGTCTTCTACCAACACATGGATGATTTCACCATCTAATTTCTTGTGACTTAATTAATAGCAAACACAACAATGTACCAAAAATTCCTTTAACTGGAAGCTGCATTGTGAATGCTCCTCTCATTGGTCCAGCTAACCAAGAGAGAATGAAAATGTGCATGAGCCGTTCCATGTCCTGTTGGGTCCAGTCTTGTCCGTTCCAGTATCAGCGTCAGTCACTGGGGTCCTGGCAGTGGGAGCAGTGGCTCATGTCTTCAGAGTAGAGCTCTACCTGGATGGTGATGCTGTAGAAACCAAACTTGGTGTGGAGCAGATCAGTAGCCTCCCGCAGCACAGACTGAGCATCTGCACCCTCCTCTGACATGAAATAAGAAAGAAAAAGCACAGTGAGTCTGTTTTACTAGATATTGTTATGCTACTTTCTCTGATCTCGAATGTTTCTCTTCTTAGCTGCACAGACATTTAAAGCACCAGAATAAATTAGTGCAGTTAGAGATTTTATTTGAAATGCAGAAGGCCATCTGCGTGAAATTAAAATATGATTCAGTTGATAGCTCTCAAGAGTCGCATGGTAATTTCACCCAAATGCACATTTTGAGACATTTTGGTTTCTATAGAGTGTAAGTTAGTTAAAGCAAATTTTTTTTATTATAAATCATTATCATATCCATCTGTATGCTGGTAGAAACTCTGCTCGTCATCTTGATCAGGTTTGTCAGGTTGTGCCTGTTCAGTTTACATTGCCAGTGTGGTCTAATTTTATCTCTTTGGTAAATAATATATTTGGTTACCCTGTAGGTTAGTAGCATTTTGAATGCATACCAGTAATAAGTTAAAACACCTTAACAATGTCACTAATAACTTTGTTGTTAAGTCAACTTTATTTATATAGCATAACATCTGAAATTTGCTTTTGCAATATTTACAACAATCTGCACAATTTACAAAACCGTCTATTCTGAGACCCTTAACTGCTCGAGCACTTTCATCTGCTACTCTAGTTAGTGTAGGTTAATGGATCAGTATGTTACGTTACCTATGGCCAGGTGAACAGTGACCAGTGCCTGGCCCAGAGTCAGAGCCCAGAGGTGCAGACAGTGCATCGACTTCACAGCCTTCACAGACAGCAGCACCTCCTTCACAGAGTTAAACTCTATTCCTTTAGGAGACCCTAAAAAGCAACAGGCCATAAATTAATACTCAGTAGCTCCCATAATGTGTCTGTGAATGTGTGTCTCATACACAAAGCCCAGTCTGCGTCAGATGGTACTCTAAGATACTCTAAGAATAATAAAAGCCTGGTTGTCATGTTTGTATACTTTACATTTATTTTCAGGTAACCAGCAATATATTTTATTTAACTGATCATCTAAGTTCACATTCAAGTAGTCATATTTGGCCAAATCTCTTAAGTGTCACATGCTACAACGCCATGACTGAAGAATGTACACAGAATGAAAATTATATAAAATGAGTTCTTAATTTCATTGTGTTGCTCATTGACACCATAGGCCTGTTTCTGTCGTTACAAACTGTTTTAAAAGATGCCTCAAGGGCTTCTTTTAAGAGGGTAATCTTGAGGAAGTTCAGTGAAGAGAATTGTAAAATGTCCCAGGACTCTTATGACATCCCCAGGATGTTGACCATCTGTGCTCTTGTTCTTTGTTCTGTGTAAACTTTAACCTTACTAAACTTTAACCAGCCATCTACAGACGTCTATGGGGATTTAGTCATGGCATAGTGGTGTGTTTTGAATCTATTCATGCATGGACAAAACAAGACAGCTCTTAACATCATGTGATGCTGACCTTGTCAGATCAGGTCCAAACTTGACAGCTTGATCACGGCTGCAGGGGAGGAAAACAACTCTGTGTGCTGGTCATAAATCCCACTTCAAGTCACGAGCCACCGTAAATGAATAGTTTTCCATTTTGGAGTAATGTGTATTTTTGTTTTCTTGAAGAGAGTTACAATATCACTGCCACTCACATGTGTCTGTTACAGTCAATATGAAGCTACAGTCAGCAGCTGTTTAGCTCATCCTAGCATAAAGACTGGAACCGGATAAAAGGCTATGTTCAAAGTTTAAAATATCTGCATCTATAGATGTAATAACTTTGTGCCAAAACCTTTTATTCCAGTCAGAATCACCGGAATCACATCAGAAGATAATGTTTTTACCATCCTCCTCTCCCAATTTCAGCATTTCAAGTATTAGATTTAAAAAAAAACATTCTAAAATATAGATTTACTGATTATTATTGAAGTTAAGTACCTTCCATGAGTATCCTAAAGACATCTCTGAGGATGGTGAAGGTGGTGCAGAGGACAAAGACAGAGAACAGAAATGTACAGATGGGATCTGCAACTTTATATTCAGGCTGAAAGGGAGAAAAGAGGGTAGGGAGACTTTAGAGAGTGAGTAAAGACACATCAGATGGTGTTTTCCACAGACATAAACCACTAAAGTGCTCAAGGCAAAGGGAGCATCTTGCATGATGATGGAACTATTTAACCCTTTCATCCATAATAAACAGAATAAATAAAAGCATTTATCTCTCACTTCTGTACAAATTAACATATTAAAATATTACCTTTAAATGCCACTTCTGATTACCATGATGCTTTTAATATAATTGACTGTTTTGGGAATTAGGTATTTTACTATGTATTGAACGGAGAATATTAGAAGTTAAAATACAAATAAATCACTATTTTGATAAAAAATTAAATTTTGATAGAAAAGCTTGTAGAACAGTATTTAGACCATATTCTAGTCAGAATTTTGTTGAAAACCAGGATTGTAACAAGAAGACTAAAGAATACATACTTGTAATTCAAGTCAAACTGCATCATGATTGGATCATAATTGATTTTTGTTAAAGCATCAACATCAGCAAACTGACATTTCAGTCTCACCCTAACATGAATGTGATCTATATCTGACCCGAAAGTAGATGATGATCGCTGCCACCATGACTCCGACACTCTGCAGCAGGTCTCCGACCACGTGGATGAAGGCAGCACGGACGCTTGCATTGCCGTGGCCACCGAGGAGCGAGTGGGAATGACCGTGAGCGACGGGACTCTGACCGTCCTCGTCAATGTGGTGATAACCGCTGCCGTGGGCGTGAAAGGTGGTCGAATGATGGAGGATGTAGGCCATGCTGCAGAAATGAAGAGGTACTTTAGGTGTTGTGTATCTTAACAGCACAGGGAGAACAGCTGCATTCATGTTAATCCTTGTATTACACTTCCTGAAGAGGAAGTGTAATACATAATTAATATTTTCGTTTTAATTACTGTCCCTGACAACAGATAGATTTTTATTGGCTACAAACACTGAGTTGTTGTATGGGCGGATTTAACCATTTTTATTGGAGCTGACCTGAAATTGTTAACAGACTTCATGATCCAAGTAGTGTATTTGTAGGGCTGGACAATTAAACAATAACAATAATTATTGCAATATAACAAATGTTCAATAAATATTCAATGAATATTTGACTTTATTCACTTGAATCATACATATTAGGACTTTAGAATTTTTTTATTAAGATGTTTGTTTTGTTGAGGAAAAAGGACCGAAAAAAACCTTTAATTTTTACTCTTGCATATTGTTAACAAATATTTTATCATAATTGTTTTGAATGTTCTACCTCAGATTTGCTCAGTAATCCACTGTTTGGCATCAAGTGTTGATCATTAAGAAGAGTTTAAACCATAATTAACCATCAGGTTTCTTCAACTTTCACTCAGGAGCAAAAATCAGCCTTTAAACTCGAAAGAAATAATGCTTTGATACTTATCGTGATAATTATCGATATCGAAAGATATGAAACATTTTATCACAATAACATTTTTGGCCATATTGTCCAGCCCTAGCGTGACATCATTCCTAGCTCCGACTTCCAAGGTAAATAGAACGCAGCATAAGATAGCCTACTTGTTAAACCGCCTGAATTATTATTTATAGAGTTTACAGAGTCTGCCATTCTAGCATGAAAAGATAATGAAGATATAAAAGGCTGCAATATAAGGGTTGCTCCACTTGTTATCTTAATGACAGCATTTCAAGGACGGACTTATATGCTAGTTGTGTTAATGAGGTTTGAAGAAGGCATTTTTGTTTGTATATACAATATTCTTCAGTGTGGACAAACAAGCATGCAACACAGACATACGTATAATCTTGTACATAGGAAGAAATCTTGTTCTGGAATAGTGGATTGATATTTGCGAGAATTTCTAGTTTTCGTTATTGAATTAGCGAGAAATAATTACCTGTTAAAACTGAGGTGAACGTAGTTTTTAAGTAGAATTTTTAGTAGTATTATGAAATATGTAGCTTTTTAATTAATTATTTTGCCTTTATCATACCTTAATGTACCATATAAACACCCATTATGCTGAGATCCACTCACATTATATTGACGATGACGGCACACCCGGAGGTGACTAACATTACATGTCCGTCAATCTCATAGTCGTTCTGTACAATCCTCTCGATGGCTAAATAGACCAGAGCCCCCGTAACAATCCAGATGGAAATGACCGAGATGAACGCCCCGAGGATCTCTGTGGAGAGAAGAGAAGCGAGGAATTAATCTTAATCACTTATATAGTCAAACAGTTCATCACACATAGTACAAAACAGCACACCTCTGTCTGAACACTGCAGCAGGACATGAAGTTACATAAAAGAGCACATCCCTCAGAGGCCGAGCTTCACCATTAAATCAGTTTCAGACACACAAGACACAATAGACACCCAGAACACACATGTAGCATAAGTGTAAAGTTGTGTTAACACACACTCACAGCTTTGCAGCTTAATAGCAGCTTATTTTTATGAGTTACTGTGCATATACTTTAGAAATGCAGTAAGTTCACAAATCTTACTGCAAGTGCCTATTCTCCTAGGGGAAAACCACAAAACACTCCAAACTCCAGAGTTTAGTAAAGTAATGCCAGTGAGACTGTTTGTTGCAGAATGACAACATTGTCTTTGTAGATGAGACAGGACACCAGTCACATTAACCTCCACAAAAATACTCAATTGTCCACCTCTCTAGAAATCATCTGTGTCAAATTCTCTTCTAGGTTCACTGAGAGACATTCGGGTGTCAGATACGCTGCGATAAATCAGTGCACAGTTTAGGCAAGTGTGAAATTAAAAGCCAGTTTTTATGCTCAGATGTTACTGCCTTGCTATAAAGAATTAAATGATCATTCACAAAGAAGACTGGTGAAAAATCAAAGCAAGCTGTGGTTACACGCAGATCCCAAATGGTGGCATGTCATAAATTTTTGTCACTCGAAAATAAAAATAATTGCAGATACGTTTTCGAGCCATGCAGGGCTTTCGCATGCTTGTACATAGTTTGCAAATATGGTGTTTGTCTCCTGGCTTATAATTCATAAATTCACGCTTAGCAGGTTGCTAAAAAATTCTAAACCTGTCATTAGTGTTGTAGTCAAGACCACCCAAACCGAGACCAAGTCAAGACCATGACCAGAGTTTATCGAGACTGAGACAAGAAAAAGGCTTTTAGGGGCTGAGACCAAGTCAAGACCAAGACCAGTTCCCCACATTACATGACATGCAATAAAATGTGGAATGACATCATAGGTACTTCTCAAATTGATCTGAAAGATCCACATTCCCATTAAAACACCCACATACAAACACTAAGAGCTGAAATCAAATAAGCATATTTATTCAACACTCCTTTTCCATGCTTACCATCGCGTGGAAGAGGGACGGTTGTTACGGTAACATCCATCCATCCATCCATAGTCAACCGCTTATCCTGTGTACAGGGTCGCGGGCGTTACGGTAACAACACATTTTTATTTAGGGTTATTGGCTGCATTTGAAGCAATACATTTTACATCCAATCAAAGTTAGGATGTTAACAAATAAATCTGATAATGCAAAAGCAATTTATTGATATTTCCAAAGTTATGGTCTTGACTGGTCTTGAAATAAAATCCTGAGTCCTCAATGTCCAAGACCGAGACAAGACCGAGTACAAATGCAGTCGAGTCCGAGACGAGACCGAGACCATTAAAAAGGTGTGTTAGGACCACTTTTTTACTACAACACTACCTGTCATCATGCACCATCTTAAAGAAAGGAAAGTAACAGCTGAGGCATTGTAGAGTTGCAGATGTAGACATGTTGATGCCACCACCAGCTGGAAAAGGTAAAACTACACTTATAAAACTCATCGCCTGATGCTTTATGTGATAATTCGACACTGAAAAGTACGGGTTCAAGATTTTATTCAGTGATTTGTACATTTATATATCAATAAATGAGTGTGCTAAATTTTTTGTCCATTCATCCTCCATCCCTCCAAGCATTCATTCATCTGTCCTCTTTCATCAATCTATCCATCTGCTCAGAGGCATCTGATCTCTGGTCCTCACCTGATCTGTGCCAACCAAAGTTCATGGTTTTGGTGGGCTTTCTGGAGGAGATCCACAGGGAGAACAGGCTCACCATCATACTGCCGAAATCTGTCAGGAGGTGGGCTGCATCAGTCATGATGGCCAGGCTGTGGGCCAGGTAGCCTCCTGTGATGGGTTGTGAGAAATATTACCATTGGCCTTGCAAATCATTCTGACAAATCCTGATGCACGCTTTACATCTGTGAAGTGCTATCTAAACAGCTGTTTCATTTTTAGCTGAATCATTGCATGAAAGTTAAAAGTTATTAAAATAAAAAATGGAAGTTCCACTGTTTGGGTAAACCTCATCACAACCTCCAGATACACCAAAGATCAAATACATTCTTCAGTTTGGCCGGGTCCTATGTTAAATTTATTAGTTAGTGATCTATTAAATATGGTTAATGAAAAGAAAAATGGCTTTAAAAACTTGCTGAGAAGGAGTGTGTCACTGAGCGTGAAACACCCTCTGAGCAGTAACATCCTCAGCCTTTAGTTACATCTATCTTTTAAAGGCTTGTAAAAATCTATAATTTAATACAGCTACAAACCGTGATCTATTAATACTTAGATCCTTTTTTTTAACCTGCATAATGCCTCGGGTAAAAGAGATGTGATATTCTTTTATATCATCATAAACATTTGGGCAATCAGCCAGTAAATGTGAGACACCATTTAATTCTCATGGCAATAAAAAGTTTCATGCTGTGTTCTTTGTAGTTTCCTTTTTATTTTAGAGAGAGTTGTGCAGTCACTCAAGACATCAGCATTGCAGTATGTCAATTATGATTATATCAATGTCTGCACTTCCGATTAGAAGTAGTAATTTTGTCTTTAATGGCAGCATGAAATGAGTTCTCACTGTTGTATGGTACGTTTTAAAACACATTCACCAGCATCTAACGGCACAATATATTCACCTTATACAAAGATGAGTAGCTGACCAAAACGGCTTTAAACAAACGTAACCCAAACAAAACAAGATCTACTGCACATATGCAATTGTTTGTATCAGTTAAAAAATGTTTTTTCAGCGTGATTCAGTTCATGAATAAATAAGATATTTTTCCCACCTATTCCATGCTTTAGAAACAGTTTTAGAAAAAACAAAAACATTATTGACATGGTATTCAATTAAAGCGTCATCTTCAATTCTAAAAAAATCTACATCTGACACCTGCAATGTTGTTGCAGTCAAGCCACGCAAATGTGAGTGATCGTCTGGGAAACAGTTAACTACTTTAACAACCAGATGTAAACATTTGTCTAAAACTTACCAGCCCTGTTAGTTTGTCATTTGAACAGCCTGTTTATGGAAATTAATTTATAACAACAATATTAATGAGCAGCAAACAAAAGTCCAACACTCAAGATTTAAGAGTGTCCTTAAAGCACAGAATCTCATGTGTGTGTTTTTGTTATATTTGCTGAAATTAATTTTACATCCTGACAGCGGTCAAAGACACAAATTTTAAAAAACTCCTGTCACCTGTCTGTGGCTGTAGCAGGACTGTAACAAGCACCGTTAATCCGGCCTGTCTTCCTCTGACATTGTTGATCATCTGCTATTGCTACAGTTGTTGTCCATGAGAGAAGGCTGTCCGTACTGCTAAAAATCTTTGGGCTATAAGAAGTCACTGTAGCTAAAATGCTTAAATCAGTATTGTCATCCTGATAATCACAAGTTTGTCCAGCTGCCAATCAAGTGTTGACACTACCTTAGTTTGCATTATAATTTTCTAAGTCATGTTGGTATGTCTATTTATTTATTTGTCTATATTTGGACTATATGGATAAACGTCCATCCATCCATCGTCAACCGCTCATCCTGCGTACAGGGTCGCGGGGATGGATAAACGTAAACAACAAAAGTAGATGTACCTACAATTTTTGTTTGTTTAATAACTCATGGTATCCAATAGATAAACATTACATGAAGAGAGATTTTGCCATAAAAACTTTTGATATTAATTAGATCACTGGCTGTTTTGACGCTCTTTAAAAATGTACATCGCTGAGATTTTGATTATGGAACCAAAAATGGCCTTTCTATCATTTTAAGTTTTGAAATAAATAAATACAAAGTCTGACCTTCTGTTCTATTTCAGTCGTGAGGTTTGAGCTTTTAAAATTTTACCTATGACCTCGCCAATCATGAAGACAAGGCAGACAACTGAAGCGATGTAGAGTTTCTTCTTGGCCAGCAGCTTGTCTACGCTGTCCTCACACACCAAGGCTTTGGCACCGTGGCAGTGGGCACCAACGGGTCGTTTCAGCTCGATGGCACCCGCCATGCCACCATTCTTGAAAGGAAACTCGGGATATTGCTCTTTGGAGTCTGGAAAGGAGCTGTAGGGACAGAGAAAGTGTGTATTCATGAAGACAAAGATGGTCCATCACTTCCATTTATATAGTTCTTAAAAGCACCTACTGTATATTTAGAATTTGACTATTTCTGTGAATGGAGATTTTGAGAGGTAGTATCAAAAACAGACAATGTGGCTGACAACAATGCCCGCCACTCCTTCACCCCCTGTTCTTGTATTTGTACTTACACTAGTCAGGTAGTCAATTACATAACTTGTTAAGACATCAGTATTTTAACAAAATCCATATGAGTGCAACCAAAAGAAAGCAGAACAAACTGAGCTGATGGATGTTCCATGTGCTCATCGCAGATCCAGTTTAAGGTGGATTTGTTTTTTTGCAGTAGAAACATTTTATAATGGTAGAGAACAAGGTTTGGGAACTTTTGGGCATCGCTGGGCTGACATGACTGGTAATATACACGGTGATTCAAGCTTGGGCTCACTCACGTCAGACCAAATTCAACTTCAGCTTGGATCTACCGTATGGATTAGACATTAAGTGATGTTGTGAGTAAATGTTGCTGCAGAGCACAGTATTGTTTGGTAGAGCTATTTCAAATGGAAACAGATCTCCTCTTGACAAAGTGGATTACAATCAATTTCCACGAAAGTGGAAGAATGGTGAGGCGGGTCAACCACTAAAGAGCCAGTTGATATCGATTACTGTGGACAGTGAGGTGGGTTGTGTGTATGAATGTTAAATTTTCCTTTTTACTCAGGAGATTCATTTCAGTGCGTGTGCTGGTACCCAGCAAGCATAGATTTGGTGTTTTGCAGATCGAAATTGAGGGTAATACTGGGCTATATTTGTTAGAAAAGAAAGTTTTAGACATGAAGGTTGCAGTTGACCTTTGTTTCAACTTCATTAATTGCTTTATTTTGGTGTCAAGCAGGCCCTAACTACACATTAAAATAGTGTCATAGAAATGCTGCTGAAAGAATAAAGGGTTAACTTCAGTTTATCAACAGAGTTTAGCCTAGTGCCTTTTTATCTAACACTCATCAATTCAGTGCTTACCAGACCGTTCATAGACATTAAATTAAAATCTCCTTAATTGACAAAGAAAGTAAAACATGACTAATATTCCACAGCCATGCTAGTGGCTCTGTTAGATGAGCTGTGTTTTGATAACATCAGCATGCTAAACAGGCTCACAATGATAATGTTAGCATGATGTTAAGCAGGAGTTAAGTTTACCATGCTCACATCTTAATTTAGCATGCTAGCCTTTTCTGCATGGCACTAAGTAAGCTGAGGTGAAGATTGTTATTTCTGCAGTTATTTGGCTTTAAACCAAATTAGGACTGGACTTATAATTTTGATCTGATAATTGCGCTAGATGAAAAATCAGGGGATCATCAACATCAGCAGGTTACATTATTCATGGTGTTCCATCCAGTAGTTGTTTAGATATTTCAGTCTGTAGCAAAGTGGTGGACCAACAGACTGCCGTCCCTTGAGCCATTCAGATTAAAGTCTTCCCAATTACATTTACTGGGAAGTATTGATTGATTCTTCTGTATTCTTAATCAAATGACATCATATTTGACTGAGGGATGTTTTTAATGTTGCTACCTACAGTGACTGTTAAAGCATTCTCAACATGGGAATTACACATGTGGATATACTTCACCTCTGACAATACAGCCTGCGTCGAGCTGGATTGTCATCACGAGAACAAAACAAAATGCTGACTTCTACATTTTCTCCTCACACACACACACACACACACACAGACACACACACACACACACACACACCCAGGTTGCTATCCTTGGCATGTGCAGTGAGTGAGAGCTGCGATGATGTGGATAATGAGGTGGAAAAAAACTAATTTGGGCTCACTTGAGATAACCACGCACACACACTTTATTTCACACACTTGGAGTAGGAGATTGCCAGTGTGTCATGATTAGCCTTTATCACACACACACACACACACACACACACACACACATTACGGGATGCCCAAGCTGAAAAGAAGCAGCCAAGCGGAAAAGAGATTCTGTTCAATTATACCACAGGGACATAAGAGCAAACACACGTACACACACACACACACACACATAGCCTACAATGATATCCTATGCAACACATTTACACTAAAGCTCTGAAGCCTCAAGGCAACGTTTTTGTTCATATCTGAGGGTGTTGTTGTTATTATTAAGCAGATAAAACTGTCTTTAAAATATGAATACAAAATATCATAAACACAAAAAAGACACGTTTTTAGACTCTTGTGGTTCAACAAATCAATTTCTGCATCAAGCAAGATGAATATGATAGTAAGTAGAGTTCTTCTAGCTAGCATAGGGTTAGTAAAGGGTTTGTTTTACTAGTTTTTCTTAAAATCTCAAACATTTCTGAGATTTGTTGTTCATTAAGTATCCGGTGTAGTACTGGACATGAACATTTAATCACCTTATTATTTAAACATATATATTAAAGGATGATTATTTTGTTAGCATTGTTAGCATTTAGCAACAACAGCAGTTAACAGTAAAGAACAACCATATGTGGCTTAGCCTTTGGAATTTTAGACCATTGATAAAAGCTTTTTGTTTGTTTGTTCCTGGGGTTTTTTGGTGTGAACTTACTAGACAGCAGATGTTAACTATCACACATTAATTTCAACAGCATAAAGGATTAATTTATATATTATGGTTAAAGTATAGTCTAAATTGAAATTAATTGGTCCTGGTTTGAAGCTAAAGCTTTCCTGACAAATATCTGCAATATTGTCAAACATCATAATGTTAAATATCTAATGGTGTTAATGTTTTATAGTTTCTGTGCTTGCAAAGATATTTACTCATTCCTATTTCCTCAAGACATTTCTCCTGAAGAGTACTTTAATCTTATAATCTAATCAGCAAAATGCAAAAACAAAAAAAAGGTGAAAATGTGAGTTAACTTGTACAATTGCATGTTATCTAATTTAAAGGTAATAATAAGTAAAGATTGTGGGCAACTGTCGAATAGCGCCGTGAGGTTAGTTTGTCAAAGTAAGTGGTGGTTTGAGCATTTCTGCAGCAGTCACCCTGCCTACACCAACATATACAAAACTATACGAAACAATACAATTTAGTTTGTAAGAGCTGCTGCATTGTGTTCTTGTTTGGCAAAAAGACAACACTGATCACATGCTGGGTCTCCACAGTGTTAGAGTTCATCTGTTGGTCAATATCCCACAGGGCAGGTGTACAGTGTTTGTTCACTGACGCTCAGCATCAGCCATGCAGGGACCTGAGGGAATATTCAGTGATCTGTGAAATTATATGATATGAAGAGACCTCAGAAGAGCTGTATACTGAAAAAAATAACCATCAAGGGTTTAATTACTGCTGCAGTCTGCTATATGAGAGCAGCGCACAATATTTTCTGTAACTGACATAACAATGCCTGGAGGGAGAAAGGATTGCTGCAGCGCAGAAATGAACAATGTTTGGTCTATAGACAATAGACAAGTCAAAGTGATGATGATTATTACTGTTGTCATTTCAGTGCTTGTGAGGACACGTTTTTGTGGCTTGAGAATCAGACTGAATTGCCATTTGTGTTGCATTTCATTGTTCAGTCTGATGGTGTTTTCATGTTAATACACAGACGGGAATCATAGGATGTTATCCATTCTGTCTATGTGTTTGTTAGTTGACATAATGTTGTTAGGAACAGTTAATATTTTTCATGTTGGTCTTCAAAATATTTTCTGTAAGTCGACTTGAATCCTATTTGCACAGTATGTGTTTGTTTATATTGTCTTGTGTTTTTTTCAGATCTTCTCTTGAAGGAATAGTTCAACATTTTGGGAAATTATTTTATTCGCATTCTTGCTGAGAGATTAGAAAATTAGAACTACTCTCGTATCTGCACGGTACAGTGTGAAGCTTTAGCCAGCAGCTGGTTAGCTTAGCTTAGCATAAAGACTGGAAAATGGAGGAAACGGCAGTCTCTGCAGAACTGTAACAAAATCAGCCAACGAGCTGCTTTAAAGCTCGCTAATTAACAAGTTATATTTCGTGTGTGGTTTTCCAGGGTGTCATGAGTGGGACTCTTTCTTGGCCAGGAACAGTAACTTCCAGGTGGCTTCTGGTGGCCTGGCGATCTAACAATGACGACAAGACTCCAGTAGGCCACTGTGCCTGACCAAGAATCAGTCCAGAACATAACCCCTATAAAGCCACAATGTGTCATTGGGGCAGAGCCAGTTATGTGATTGGCTGTTGCTTTGGTATTCACATAATATTGATCACTTTGGGTCTCTATGTACAAGAACCTGTACAACTGCCATCATCAATATCACCCATTTTCCCATGTTGTATTTCTGGCTCTTGCACAGGAAGATGTCGTCCCCGTTATTAATCCCGCCTACAAAGCTCTGATTGGTTCAGTTGCTTTTCCAACCAAGACACAGAAGCCGTCAATGAGAACAGCAGAATAAGATCGCTGAAAGAATCTGAGACGTGAGCAGCAACTCAATGTCTGTCTGTCAGTCCAACACATTTGTCTGAAATGTCTCAACATCTATTAAATGGATTGACATGATATTATGTACAGACATTTATGATCCCCAGGGGATAAATCCTACTAACTTTGGTGATCCCCTGACATTTTATCCAGTGCCACCATCAGGTCAATATATCAGGTGGTCTTCAAATACGTAGGTTAATGACCAAACGCCTGCTAAACTAATTACCTTCCCATCAGCCTCAGCTGTGTTTAGCATGCTAACTCTAAGATGGTGAACTTGCCATGTCAGTGCCTAGTGTCTCTGGAAAGCCTGCATTGAGCAGGCTAACATAATCTTAATAATGATTTAGTATTATAAATAGATAATTTTAGCTATGTTTCTTTGTAATAATCTATTTTGAGTTCATAAGGAACATTAAGTTGCACTTATATATATTAGGGTAGAAGTTATGAGCCACCAGAGAGCAGGCTGGTGACCAAAGTCCATGAAAAGTCTCACTGGCTTCACTCGTTATTATCTGAGGAATTTTCTGGAAGCTGTAGTGCCAGACGCCCATTAACCCTCATCCAATGAGTAAATCATCCAACAAATAGGCTTTGGTAGATAGAGCTGAGTGATATCATGAAGACACTGTAATAATCAGTAATTATTATTTTGTGTTTATAATACCAGAAAAAAATTTGGCTGAATGAGGGATGTTTACAGTAAATAACATCATGTTTTCATGTTAACTGTGTTTTGTATTTATAAAAATCCCAGATTTGGTGTTTTCTGTGTTTCTGTATTAATAGCTATTGTCAAAGTATAGAAGCTTTATTTTATTTTACTTAACTTTACATGGGATATTTATTTTTATGGGTATTAACGGGTATTGACAATTTTTAGCTTTAATTGGTGTAAGTTTTAATTCATGATTTCACTTTTTAATGTCCTTGTAAAATCCACAGGATTTTCTTTTGTGCAAAACCAAAATGTTTAATTTTTTCATATTCATAATTTTCCCATGGGATCTGGCAGATTTGTTTTTCCCCAAATTACCTCATATAAAGTACACTAGAAGCTGAAATTACTGAAATGTGATCAACTTTTTTGTTAGTAATAGTGGTACCACATGCTTAAGTCTTTGCCTTTCTGTGTTTATATCGTTGTAAATTATCTTTGGGTTTTGGACTAATGGTCGGACAAAATGAGCAATTTCAAGACCTGATCTTGGATTTTGTGAGACTATTTATTTGGGGGACATTTTCATCTCTAGTTGAAAGTTGACATAGATGACAGAAAATGAGGAGAGAGGTGGGGAAGGAGATTTATTTCAGTTTGTTAAAAAAGTTGTTATTACTTTCTGATAAGACACCCTTTACAAAGGGTTTATGAGCTGCTGATGAATGTATTGATGGTATTGATACATATTTATATATATATATATTCAATTAATCTATGAGTCAGTCAACAAAATGTAGAAATCTATTAATCTTACCAACTTATAAACATTTACATTTGATTATTGACTAATAATAAGGTGATGGCTTGACAATAAGAAACTGCTGCTAACATTATAATGTCATGTGACCTATGTGCTGTTGAAAAATGCTTATTGTTGACCAGAGCCCAATGCCACATATAATTATAGTTCTTTGTTTTGTCTAAGCAATAGTCTAAAAACAAATCTTCAGTTATGAAGCTGGAAACAGAATATCTTGTCTTAATAATGTATCAAAATAGTTTGTGGTTGCCAGTTAATTTTCTGTTGATGGCCTGTTTGCTTGAATCGTTTTAGGTCTACACTTGACTATGAATAACTCAAAAGCCAAAGGGACTCTCTGGACACAACCTCACAACCTGTTAAAGGTGCATAACTGAATAAGGCATTAGTAAACGATTTATTAAACAATAATAAAGCCATTATGCATGTTATCTGCCCTAGTGGTACCAAAAAAATATGTCAATGTCTTTTTGAATTCTGAAAAAATATTATAGGCCTATACAAATTATCTTTGTATATATTTTGGTCTTAAATGTGAAAAAGGAGTGATGTCACTTTGCTGCTGGCCGAGAAAAATGCTGAAGATGACACAAACACACACACACACACGCAGAAACTGTGCAAATGGTGCATGAAATCTCAGATGTGGTCTCATATCTCTCTCTCTCTCTCTCTCTCTCTCTCTCTCTCTCTCACGCACGCACGCACGCGGGAATAAACACACCACTCACCTCTCTCAGAATCTTAATAACAATTTCTTTCATTTCTAGAAAATAAGTTTTATCTCTATGAGCGGGATTATTCAGAGGCCTAAATGTCTGCAGTAAAAACCTGGCGGTGTAAATGACCGTTTAAAGAGCACGACACCTCCTCTCGCTCTGAAGCGTAAAACTTCTGTCAGTTCACATATTTTTTACGTTTCGGGTTGGCTCTAAAAAGTGACAACTGATGTAGCAGCGTTAAAGAGTTTATCAATCACGTCCAACAAGTCTGTAGCCTATAACAGTTATTGATTAGATGGATGAAAACTGACGCAGCATGAAACCTATAGGCTACGATTCAGTTTGATAAAATGCGACCACTGAGAAATAATTCCCTCAATTGCATTTTTATTTTTTATGTAGGACTGTATTTTATATTATTTCCAGTTAAAATCAGTATTGAAATCAGAGGGGTGTGTTTCAGCAGCAGGTTGGGTTTTCTGTTGAACAAACAAAGATGAAGGGCATCTGTTGCAGACTTTAGCAGTTTCCTGTGTTATGCAGAAAAAAGTATTTATTTGTTCAAGATCACAAATTTAATCATTAGATTGTTTTTACTTTAATACGATTTTTTTTATATTTTGTTTAATATTAATGCTCCAAATGTACACGTATTTTATATCAAAAGCCTTTAAGAGTTATATCTATAAGACGAATCAGACAAACTGATTTCTAAGACTCATCTTCTCGAAATGGCACATTGTTTTTTTGATTATTTTATAGCCTAGGCTATGAGTTTTTATTTTATTTGTTCTCAATGTCTTTGCCGGATAATTTACTATTTAGATTAAAAATAATTAAACCGCTCTGGGTTTTTTGTGGTAGGACTACTTTAACCTGCAGGTACTCGAACTGTGTTATTAATCTCGATGATTCCAGTTTCTTTATGTCCCACGCAGACGGAACGTGCAGGGAGCTGCTTAGCATTGCTCAGTGAACTGGCCCCGGGGCCATTTGTCACAGGCTGTCCAAAAACAAGCCAAGCATGGAAATGAATTTGTTCATTCACATAAAACAGCCCGCAAGAGCGGCAGCCTGCACATGCACCACAGTAGCAACTGATCCCACAGCAGCCAAGGCGTGCAGTTTTCCCTGCAGAGATCAGGTGCTGATTGCAAAAATATTCACTTAGGAACTTCAAGCTGCTAATTTTACCTTACAAGAATCACCGAGAAACAGGCGTGCTGGCTTCTTACTGGCCACTTTCATTAAACTTGACATGATCCATCAGTCCAAAGTGTTTTAAATCGCATGCCGAATGTAACACTGGGCTACAGGTAACTTATCCCCACATATTATTCTGCATGCAGGTGCAATCATTTGAAACATGACATAGGCTATTCCCACCTTTGAAGTTTTAGGGAATACATTTTCGCATTCTTCTCGTGTATCAGTTGAGATTTTTCCGAATTTGCAGGGTTATTATCCATTTATTCAGCCCGCAGTCAGTCGGTGTCCCGTCTGAGAAAAAAAAAAAGAAGTAAGGATGCTGCAGGAGTTGCTGGTGAGAATCGACAGGTCCGGTACCCTGATCTTCACTCGACGCGGGGAAAAGTCAGCCCGAACCTTATTACTGTGAGAACGAACTGATAAATTCCTTCATTGCGGTGTTGCAAAGGCAGGAGCAGGAAACAACATGCGGGGGTTTTCTGATGGAGGTTTTAATTAGGCTGGAGTTGTTGCCTCGAACATGGAGCTGCAGCAGCGTCTTCAACACTGCAGCTGCTCTTAGTGGACAGGGCAGATAGGCAAAGCCTGACTGATCACCCGGTACAAGCAGCACCTCCGGTTGGTGAACCCTAATGAGACAAGCATCAATAGAACGAAGACTAATTCATTTAACACATTAATGTATGTTTGAGCTTTGAAATATGTTTTACTTACATAAATTCCAACAAGCATTTAAACAATTTATTCAAATGTTGCCTACCTTTTGTAAATTAACATATTTAGCAGAATATTGCTTGTAAGATTCACTTTCCTGCAGAATTTTATGCTCACATTGGCTATTTTGAAGATATATACGTTATTTCACAAAATGGGATGTATTGTAGAAATTCAGTTAAATCAGTGCAGACATCTTAATAAGATTCTGCATTATCTGTTCTTGCCTTCATACATTATTTTACAGTCGCTTGATATGGTAACGAAAAAGCAGATTTATGCAATGCAGAAATGATATGCGGGCTTTAACAGTAACACACTTATCACAGATTCAGTCTTAAAGGTTATAGCACATGTCTTTGTATCTGAAAATTAAATTTATGTCAGTCTAAAGAATAATCCTCAAACTAAAATCCTAAACTGAATAAGGGTCATTTCAGCATTAGTGTTTATATACATAGGGCCTATCTACACATCATGTTAAAGCGCAGGTCGAAAGAGATGTATGACTATCTTAAAATATGAAAAAATGATAAAACATAATCGGGTTCATGTAGTCAAGGGGTCAAAAAATATAAAGCAAGATTCATGCAAATAAGATCCATATTTAAGATAACATATAGCACATTATGTCTAAATAGATACTGCACATAAAAGTAGGCTATGTTATGTTACAGATTTATGTCTTGTGCCAATCAAGCAACAATGGCTTAAAGATTTAGCTTTAGCCTATTTATTGATAACATAAAACTGTTAAGCATCGATATAAGATGATGAAATAATGCCTCATTACTGATTGTGTGAACATGATGCAGGCCTATGAGATACAAAATACAATGTGGTGGTGTTGGGGGGGGGTGTTTACACTGAGTTTCATTCAAGACTACAACGCCAATGCTGCATTCAGGTTCCGGTGGGACAAAACAACCTTTTGGCCAAAACTGATATTATTAGTAGTGCTATTTTTAAGAAACTCCTGTCATTATACAGCTTCTATTTAGGTCTGTTTTAGTTTGTCTGCCATTTTATTTTGCCAGTGTTATTCAATTTAGTGTAATTGATTAGTGGACATGTAGCCTATATGTAGCAGTTGTGTCGAAAGGTAAGTGAATAAAATGGTTTCAGACAAACATCGCTATCATCAAGCATTATAGGCTACTACATTTTCTGACAGAAAACAGGTCACTTTTTGTGTTGCAGCCCATGGGATTAAGTTTTTCCAGTTTTATATTTTTTCTTTACAAAACAATGCTTATATTATTATTATAATTACATACAGTATTATTATACCATATTAATCTACACTATTTCTAAACTAATAGTGAAAGAACGAGTGAGGGTTTTGGTTTTAACCTCAGTTTTTAACCATAGACTGTTTAGAAAAAGGTTTTAACACATTTTTCATAAATACAGCATGAGTTTACGTCTTCTGACGTCATGACGCTTCCAGTGTTTGGTTTCCGCGCCGCTCTGAGCCTGAGCCGACGATGGAAACAGCACGCAGCGATAGAAAGCCAGACAAACAGCCCACAGATGAAGGAACGGAAGCGGACAGCTCTATGTCAAGGTGGGGCAGGTGAAAATAAAAGACGGGTTGTCTTTGACAGGAGTCAGAAGACTGTAGCGGAGCGACACAGTGAAAACGACTCGTGTTAGCTGGCTAACGCTGCTAACGCTAGCTTCCACAGTCATAGCCGCGCATTGTGTTCGCGTAACGTTAGCTGCACAAAAGCGAAAGACAAAGAGATGAGGGCAGTTCAAATATCACTAACACGGAGTGGTTGTGGCCAAATCTTTAAAAAAAATTGCCAGAAAGTCGTTTGCAGTGTCATACCTAGCTACTGTAATGTTAACACTAGCTGCCTTCCTTTGGATTCACCTGCGCTTAACGTTATAACGGTTCATTTTATTTCTGGCAGGCAGCCACGCGAACCTGGTTGTGTGATTCAGGATATCCCATAGCTGGCTGTGCAAACACCTGTGATTTTACAGCAGTTTATTTCCCACAAATATTGTGCTGTAATGGGGGAGAAAAAAGGAGTGCAACACGACTGGTTATTTGAGTGGGACCAGCTCTGAAAATGTTTGATTTACTGTCATACCCACACCTATTTAAATTAGGTCAGGTTAATATTTGCTTTACTAATAAAAATGTACTATAAAAACACTACATTTACTCATTTGGCAGACGCTTTTATCCAAAGCGACTTACATTTGGAGAACAACATACAAGCATCAACAGAACATCAAATACAAGATCAAATCAAGACACTAATCATTAAGTCATGCATATATTTATATATAATTTGATATACATAAATATAATTAGTGTCTGTCTATTTAGGAATTCAAAAGCAGCGTTTTATTTTTAATACAATTAGGGTGAAAAAGCAATACAATATTGACATTTAGCGTTTTTATTATTGTAGTGACCTTTTTAATCATCAGAGATATCAAAAATGAGTCAGGCACAAGCTTATATTTACATTAAATTTGGCAGACACTTTGATCACAAGTGACTTTCTCATGTGGACAGAAGGGCTGGGGATTGAACCAACAATCCACAGTTAATGGCCTCTCTGCGCTACCACCTGAGCTACTACAGCTGCACAGCTGCACAATCACACTTAATCCTACATGCGGCACTTTTAGAATAGAATTTATTTCTCTTATTAAACACTAGAAAACTAGACACTGAAGGGAAGAAAGAGTGTATGTTGTTTTAATCTTATCTAAATCTTCTCATGTGTGATAACATTAAACATTTAATTTAGTGAGATGGTTGGATTCTAGTCCCAAAAGCTAAGTGATGACAGCCTTACTCATGTGAATGGTGGCCCCACTCTGTGCCGTGCAGTGTCCAGGGCAGTGGTGTGATTTCCTGGGGAGGGTTGGCAAGTTCCCCCTTCCTCCCCCTCAACCACACCGACAGCAGAGACCTCACTGTGGAGAGAAGAGTTCAGAGAGAGACACTACAGTACATAGACTCCCTCTCATCTCTCTGCAGGACAGTAAAAGTATCTGCAGGTCCACAAAAGCCAACAAAAAAACAGCTTTAAATTATCAAATTTAGGCCAATTTTTAATTGTTTGGTAAAGTCTGTTTTCTGCCCATTTATAGCTTCACAACTTTGATTAGTTACATTTGATCAGGAAAGGGTTACTTATGACTGTAAGACTTGTCTTACAATTAGCTTTGTGGAACCTGGAGATACTTTAAGATGACTTCAATGCCTGTATCGGAGCTGCAGCACGGGGCCATCTATGAGCTTACAAGGCATATCTGATGGCAAACAGCATACAGAAGATTAAACTAGTTGAACGTGCAGGCAACAAGTCACAGGGACTAAATCGGAGCCGAATCAGATCAATTCTGCAGTGTATCTTCACTGAACTTGACAAAAAGACCTTTATTGGATTAGAATCAGTTACCCCACATATAAAGTATTGTCTGAGTTAAGATGGGTGATGGTGATTGAGTATTTATAGAGTTTCATATCTGTCAATTTCAGTAAGGACTGAAAAAGCTCTGGTCCTTTAAATCTAGCCCTGCCTATTACAAACTGGCATCTGTTGTCTTCCTGTCTTGAACTCCAGTGGGAGTGGAGAGGATTCCCTGGATGGCCTCTCAAACCGTGTCCCCCGGTGCCCTTTGACCCCGTCTTTATCGCCGCAAAAACGCACCACGAGCCAGTCTAAGACAGAGCCTCCACTGCTCAGGACGAACAAACGGACCATCTACACCGCTGGCAGACCACCTTGGTACAACGTCACTGGGACCACCTTCAAAGAGGCCTTTGTTATTGGTGAGATCAGGCAGCTGCCATTTACTTCTGTTCTACTGTCTTATTGCTTTGGTATCATCAGGGATTTCAAAAAATAAGAATGATTAATTTGCACCAATTAAAGCCAGTATTAGTTTTTAGCACCTAGGGCTGGGCGATTAACAATAATTAACGCGATCTAATCTTTTTCAATAACAATATAACAAATGTTTAATAAATATTCAATAAATGTTTGATTTTATTCACTTGAATCATACATAAATTAGGACTTTTTTATTAAGTTTATTTTCTTGAAGGAAAAAGGACTAGAAAAAGCTTTTACGCATGTATATTTGTTGACAAAATTTCATGTTCTATCTCAGATTTATGAAGTGATCCACTGTTTGTTATGAAGTGTTGATTATAAAGAAGAGTTTAAACCACAATTAACCATCAGGTTTCTTCAATTTTCATTCAGGAGCAAAAATCAGCCTTTAAACTCGATGCTTATCGTGATAATTATTGACATTGAAGGATATGAAACTTTTTATCGTGATAACATTTTTGGAAAGATCGTCCAGCCCTATTAGCACCTATAATTATAAAATACTCCCATTGGGTCGGCAAAGTCACACATTTTCAAATTCTAAATATATTGTGTCTTTAAGAAACAGCAAAGTCTTTATCATGCACAAAGTAAACCACTACTTCATCAGTTTAAGGCTTAAATTTAAGTCTACACAATCAAGTCACCTCATACAAAAGATGGTTTCTCTCTATGTAACACCATTGGCCTAATGAAGGTCTAGCACTGAAACTTTTTGTCAATACATATATATTTTTTGCAAGTTAGACAGTGTGCGGGAGTTTTCTTAGCAACTTTTAACCTACCTGTCCCTCTCCAATTAATTTATTGTTCTGATAAGTATGTAGTATGAAATTGCCCAAACTCAGCCCTGAAAAGGATGTGAGTTCAGTTTTAAAGAGGTGCTATTATGCTTTTTAGCTTTTTCCCTCTCCTTTATTGAGTTATTTATCTTTTTTGTGCATGTAATAGGTTTGCAAAAGCCCAAAGTCCAGCCCAAAGGGAGTTCCCAGCTCCCACAGAAAACTCTGCTCTGAACTGCCTGAACAGTTCGTTTGTAGTCCAGCCGCTTAAATGCGCCTCATATAACGCTCGCCAAGCGGCTAGTCCGACACGCCCTCAAAAACACCAGTGGAAAAACACAGGGAGCTGCAGCACACAGCTCTCCTCTCCCTTCCAAACACTAGCTACCCTCCAGGCAGTCAATGGACATAAAGTTGTTACTGTGATGTAGAGACAGAGCTCAGTTAAAACTTATATATTTGTTAAAGATTAATGACTCACCACTCTGAAACTCTTGCTCCCGTCTTTTTGAACAAAGTGATTGCAAACTTTAAATGTAAGAGCAACGCTGTGGTTTGTTGTCTGGTAGTGTGATGTTGTACTGTAAGGGTGAAGGCACACGCTAGAATCATGACATCTACATTTTCAAACACAGTGTCTCAATGTTTAAGTTGAACAAAGGTGTCGGCTGAAGATTTTACTTGAACAAGAAACGAATGCCAGAGTTTATGCATCATGCGCTAATGTGAGACAGAGAATATTTCTAGGGAAGAAGTGTAGTGTGATCGTACCTTCCCTCCACCTGCTGTACCAAAGAAACGCAAGCACCTGCGTCAGAAGTAATCCAGCAACACAGTTGTAAACACTTTTAAGAGCTGCAACTAACGATTCCTTTCATAATGACTGAGATGTCCTAGGGCCAACAGTAATGTCTTCAAAATGATAGATATTCAGTTTACAATGATATAAAGCCAGACAAATTCTCACACATGAGAAGCTTGAGCCAGTAAAAGTTTTTGTTGATAAATGCAAAATGTCTGGGTAAAACGCTGTCAGCCTTTGTGTAACTGTTGTGTAAATGTGCCCAGTCAGCAGTTTTAAGCGTTCATGATGCTCTGGCTTTACTGTGGGCGTTTTTTACAGCAGCCCGCCGTCTTGCTGATCAGCACAATAATATATCTGCCTCAGGACGAGTCCCAGCAGGTGTACAGTGAACCGTGACCGAGACGGTGTGTGTACACATCTGCATGTGTGTGTTTGACATTCGCCGAGTCAATGTTCCGTGGTTAAACGCATCAGATTGGCATGAGTGGGAACACGTGGAGGGAGAGGTGGACATTATCTTTAGTAGGCAATCTGTTATTGTCAGTGGGCCGCAGTGACTGGTTACAATTTCACACTCGGCTGTACTGTAGTCAATGTGGCCCTTGTTAAAAGGACCAGACTGTATAACTGCAGGGAACTGGACAGAGAAGAATAATCAACCTGCATTAAATATCAATGGAAGATAGAGAAGTGAAACTGATGGATAGAAAACAACGGGGAATGCAAGACTTTAAAGAGAAGGTTGAGGGGCATATAAGAAGCAGGGAAAGAAAGAAGAGATGGGTAGAAGAATGAACAAAAAGAGGAGGGACGGAGACCAGAGGTGAGGAGTGGAAAAACACTGAAGCACCACAGATACCAGAGAGCGTTTTCTATCTCTTCTCTGGTTTATTGCTAAAGGAAAAGGTAGTTTTATCTGCTGTAACAGGCTGTCTCACTGTCCAGGCATCACAGCTGGGTGACACTCAAAATCTGTGATGAATCTATAGGAGCACATTAAATAGGGTTACGGGGTTTAACTTCTTAATACATCAATTTGCAAGTCAGAAGCAGTATTTCTATAATCACTCCTAAGCTGTAATCATAAATAGAAACGAGGAGCGCTGCAGTGTTTTCAGCCTCCCAGTCAGTAGTTTTGACCTTGATGGGTCTTATCTGAGCAAAAAAAACCAAAAACCCATTCCAACACTTCACTGAGAGTTGTTTATAACACAGAAGTAGCTCCGTAGGCCATTTCTGTTCCTGCATAAACACACATTGACAAACACACACAGCCGTTTGCAATCAATGCACCCCGTTCTCTACCTCCTTGCCAGGCAGTATGTAGTTCTGGCCCAGTTCCCTGGATTGTTGTCCTGAAGGATTGCTGTTGTGGTCTTTAACCCAGGAGGTGTTGTGAGGTGAAGCAAGCAGGGCAGACTATTTAAAAAAAAAAAAAAAAACTTGTTTCACATTTTTGACTACAGCACAAAATATAAGTGCACCCAGAAATGTTCTGCTGTGCCAAGCAAAAAGAGTTTTACACTGCTATTTTGTTCCTACCACCATACTGGCTGTTAAACACATACAAAGAAATAACTGATAAACAGAGATAATATGTTTAAAAGAAGTTTTATCAGCTGCACTAGAATTGTCTTTAATTTGTCTTGTTTTTGTCTCTAAGTCATTTGTTTTTGTGATTTTGTAAACTTTTCATATTATATATTACCTCTTATGCTTTCTTAGTGCCCATTTATCTTATGGAAAAACTTTTGGATTGTGTTGTTGTTGAAAGCACATAAACTTGCCTTGCCTGCTGCTGAAAGGATTTGTCAATTAGTAAAATCCACAGGAAATTAAATAATACCAACTATTATCTGGTTCCTGCTTTTCTAGTATGAAGATTTGCTGCTTTCTCTTTTTTATAATAAAGTAAATTGAATTTGGGTTTTGGACTTTTGAACAGACATTTCAGACTTGTGATCAAATGGACCAAAGAAGTGGATCCAAAAAATATTTTACAGATTATAAAAATTATCACTATTTGCAGCTATAGCTGTTTATATATGTTTTTTTTTTACATGAACTACATAATGGTTAGGTAAAAGACAATATATGTATGTGACAGATTTTAATTGTTTATTTTAATAATGACAAATGCTTCATGTAGCATGAAGCAATCCCTAAACTGTAAGTAAGGACTTTTACACAAATACACATATCTCAACAAGAAAATGCATACAAAACACAATGATGGATGATGATGATAAAATTTATTTATCGAGCACAATTCAAAAAACCATGTTAAAGTGCTTTAACAGGTGCAAATAAAATACAACAGATAAAAACAAGATGCATGATAAAAGCAAGAAAACACTTATTTAATTAAAATAAAAGTTAAACAGAAAAAATAACAACTTTTATAGGAGATACTTTCCTGATTTTAGTTGATTTATGTTTTAAGAAGGGACTTACTTAAGAAGTCACTCACTCGGCTGACCGGATTTCCTACAATACAATAAAACTCTAGGACAAGCGCCAGATTATTCATAGCTACATGAGTGATTTCCTCTTTCATCTTGAGAAAACCCTTCAGCCTGTGCACAGCTGGTGTGTGTGTGTGTGTGTGTGTGAATTCATTGAGGTGGCAGACTGCAGTGCTGCAGGTATATGGAGCTTATGTAGAAGCACTTTCTTCTATAAGAGCAGTCAGTGAGGTTGGTACCTGAGCACTACACGGACTCTGTCCGTATCAGCCTACAGCTCGTAATCTGTATCATCAAACCAAATTTATGTGAATGCTGTGAGTGTGTGGAAGGAGAACAAACTCAGTAGCGCACAATAACACGCTAAAATCACTACTTGATGGACAAAATCTTATTTATATATAAGTTAAATGGTCACACTATATATCCTTTTAAAAGGAAATTGGATAACTTGACAACATGAGCAAACGGATACATAGGGAATAAAAACTAGAGAACAAATCGATACAGATATACATGCTATAAGCTAATAAGCTTATAGCTTGTATATCTTTATCGATTTTACACCAGCTGATAAAGGGGAACGCCACTGATTTCACACGCCAAGATCAGTTTACCTGTCATGGTTAGTTCTACTGGGCCTGTAAAACAGTTGACAGAAAATTATTTTATATTCACTCGAGCTGAGAGACTGTACACTTTTAACAGAAAATCTGTGTTAAAGGGGGTGGGGGTAACTTTGAAAGACAGGTTAACAGGCAAAAATGGTCTGATTTAAAAAAAAAAAAAAAAAAAAAAAAAAAAACAAACAAACAAAAAAAAAAACACTCAAGTATCAGTAAATCTGTCAATTATTTTCTCAGTTTATCAACTATTATATTTTTTATTTTCTTTGTTACGTGGGAATGCATTGTCGGGATTGTGTTGAATTTCATTGTACTCTGTGCAGTGACAATAACGTATTCTGAACTAACCGTCTGGTCTAGATACTGATCACACACTCCTAAACTCCAAGGTGATGTTTTCAACAAACAGTCCACAAACCCAAAGATTCAGGTTACTATTACATAAGACAAAGAAAAGCAGCAAATCCTCACAATTGAGAAGCTGGAACCAGGTAAATGTTGACGTTTTTGCTTTAAAAATGTTTTGGAGGTGTGGTGCTGAATCTCTGCTACAGATACGTAGGTGTCATTTTGATTAAAAGAACAAAAACAGGACCAGTCATCGCTGTCTGCTTCTAATATGATCAATATGTATATTAAATCCGAACCTGCAGGTTTTCCTTTATTCAGGTAGTCCTGTCTGTTTCCCTCCTTTAGGTCTGTGTGGAGGAAGTGCTTCTGGTAAAACCACAGTAGCCAATAAGATCATTGAAGCGCTGGATGTTCCCTGGGTGGTTCTGCTCTCCATGGACTCTTTCTACAAGGTACTAAATCCAGTTAAATCCTGCTTTGATAGCAGCTGTTTACATCAGCTATAAGCAGTCTTTTACTTAATAAATCATTTCTGTAATATTTCAGATTACTTGCTCAGCATTTTGAGACCAGCGTTTGCACAATAATTAATTATCCTTTGATTTTAAACCAATCGGTGTAAATTGAATTTTAACCTGATGTAAAATCAAACACCCTCTCTCTCCTTCATGGACACCAGGCCAGTAGTGCTGATTTCAGCGTAATAAGTAAAACCTCCTGACCGATAACCGATTGAACACAATCGTTCATATCAGTTATACTGCTCTTTCCTCTGGGACCAGAGTTAGATTGTTTTTTTCAGTTTGCATTACTCACAGAATCCTACAGAGCCCATTATGTCTGCATGTCTCGATTGGACCTAGTTGTTGTTGTCAGTTAAACACTAGTGAGTAAGATAAGTGAAGAGAAAAACTCCACTTTGATGCTTTACAGTGTTGGATTATGTCCTTTTCTCTTGTTATGTACTTTTTAAAAGTCCACCAACAAACAATTTTTGCTTTTAAAGATTAACGAATTATGGGAATGGGACAAATATAGAAGAAGAGTGGAGATTAAATGCCTCATAAGGTCTGTGGCTGGATCTGGAGATGTAAAATTTTGGATTTTCTGATACCAAAACTGTCACAAAACAGGAATGTGAGTGCTTGATGTAAATGATCTGCAAACTTTCCTTGAATTTTAAACACCCATTAAAATTTCGGTGACCCAGCCATGGGCATGACACAAGACAATTGGGTGTTCGGATACCCCATTGAATCCATCTTTTACAGATATTTTTGTATGTGTGCACTCAACTGAACTTTTCCAATTTTGTCATTTCTTGGATGACATGAATCTCATTCGTGAGCTTTCTCATTATCTCACACACGTTTTTCAGCATCTAAGCATCAGTGTTGGTCAGTGAGCCTCCATGGGAACCTGTGGTTATATGATTGCTCTCAAACAACAAGTGTCTGCCATCAAATGAAATATAAATTAAATGAAAAGATTAATATTTTAGTCCCTAACCTTTTCTTAACTTAACTTTTTTTGTGTGTCTATGCTTTGGTGTTTGTGTGGTAGGTGTTGAATAAAGAAGAGCAGGAACTCGCAGCCAAAAATGAGTATAACTTTGACCACCCTGATGCCTTTGACTTTGAGCTTCTGGTCACCGTCCTCAGAAAGCTGAAGAAAGGGAAAAGCATCAAAGTCCCCGTGTACGACTTCAAATCTCACTGCAGACGCAAAGAATGGGTAAGACCTTCGCACTAACTGAAAAAACTCCGTGGTAACTTAGGCCTCACTACACACTACTTCATTTTAGATTACAAACGGAGAATTGAAATGAATACGATCTCTGTCCACACCGGCGTTTTAGCTGCGCGTTAAAAAGACTGAAACGCACATCTATTGGCCGTTCAGGCACACTGGTCATGCGCATGCCAGTGTAAACATGAAGCAGATTCTGTAGTTACAGAAGATTTGGCGAAAGAATAAATAAATACAGATGAAGAATCAGACCAGTTATTTATTTATTTATTTTTTTTGCATGCACCAATATCAATTTTATTTATATAGCACACTTAAAACAACCAAGGTTGACCAAGGTGCATCACAAGTTAAAATACAACAGACAATACTTACACAGTAAAAGTACAGCAATAAAACATTATAATATACAGTATACGATATATAGTGATATTAAAATCGTCAGGAATAATAACTGACTTAACTCGAAGGAAATGCCAAAGAAAAGAGATGGGACAGTGATGGGAGTGTTACTGAATGTAACACGGGAGTGTGGCGGCGGAAAACAGACTGGGAGTCGTCACAAAGTAAACGGCGACATGCACAGTACCAGTGTCAGTAGCATCCTGTTTCTGCTTTGCATGACTAATAAGACCCAATCAGAGAGCAGAGCGTGAGTGGCTGCGTCATCGTTTCTAAAGTCCTCTGTTTTGGCCCGTCTTCTCTAAAACACCCTCCGGAGTATTGAAACGAAAACGGGGTCGGCAGCGTTTTCAAACTTCTCCGTCTTAGATCTTCGTTTTCACTGTTGTTTTCCCCACAAACTGCAGCATGAGCAACTCTTAGTTGCTTATTGATTGAGATTTTTATTGTACAGGATTTGGGGGATGCTTTAATTATGCGATAATTGTCTATATCTGTGTGGCCCGCTATTTTTACTTTGTTGTTAAAGAAATTGCACCTTCCAAAAAATCTGTGTGTTGGTGTGGATACGTCAAAATTTAAATGTCTAAATGGAACAACTTATATTTTATGTAAATCTCATTTTAAGGCGTTAAGTATGATGTTTTGTGGCCAATCATGGTCCAATATACAACTAACACGAGTTAAGTTATGCGTGTGATGTGGAAACTTGAAGCCTCCAGTGCAACACTGGGACTGGACTAGAATATTTGGACTTTTGAAATTTAAAAATATTTGCACAGTCACAGATTCAGGACTTTTCCAAAGTAATTGATTTTTTTTTTTTTTTTTTTTGTAAAAAAATCACAGCAGACAAATTTTTTTTAAAGCAGAGAACTTCTTCACATCTTAAAACACGTCTAAATGGGATCTTTAATCGTATAAAAAGTAGTTTTTCGTCATACTTAAATTTCTTGAACCTAACTTTGAAGTGGTACCACCCACTTATAATCTATCTTTACCAAAATAAAAGCAATAAAAAAATAAATTTGCTCCTCTATTTTTTGCAATTTACAGGATAAAATTACCATTGCTGTTACAAATCATTGAACACCCCTAAGGATGTATTAGTCGTTTAGGCAGATACCAATTGAAATGCTTGTTAATTAGCTGATTATTAAGGATTTAGTGCACATGACATTAACTGAACGGAAAGAGCACAAATCCCCTCCCAAAAGCATTGTGAAGAATCAATCTGGCTGTGTAGCCCTCTGACAACTCCTCTATTTCTTTGCAATGTAATTTCATGGCTGAAAGGCGCAATGCCACACGGGAAATTGCATAACATGACTTCTGACTCTGAAATCATTTAAAGGGCCTTTTGTACCGGGCTGAATGTAATTAAGCCTCAGACCCCAAGGATGCAGAGGACTGCAAGAGCCAGCCAGCTTCATGCGGTACATACTGTGTTTTTCTGTCAGTTATATGGATGAAGGAGAGGGCACAGCTGAGTTTTCTTTCTTCTACTACTTCGTTGGTGAGAATGGAGGTCATCTTCTCTCTCATATGCTAAAGACCAACTAAATCATCTCTTCCCCCCCCTCCAATTCAATTCAGATTAGCTTTATTGGCATGAATGTGTAACAACAATATTGCCAAAGCATCATACAAACTACACAAGAACAATCAGCCCCATACATTTAACAAGTAATTAAAGCGTAAAGTAATCAAAGCGTATGTGTTTAAAAAAATAATATAAATAAATAAAACTGTGTGTGTGTGTGTGTGTGTGTGTGTGTGTGTGTTAAAAAAATAAATATATATATTAAAAATAAAATAAATAAATAAAACGGTAAGCGTGTATGTTTAAAAAAATAAAAATATATTAAAAATCTCTCTCACGCACGCGCACAAAATCAATACCAAAGAGTCATGTCCATTGACTTAGCATGGGAGCTGGTAAGAGGAATTTAATAGGATTGTGACATACTCAGCACCATTTTGTCTTTGATTGTGGCGGTAAATAATCTCTCTCACATACGCAATCACTGTATCTGATTTTTAGAAGCTAGACTTTATAAAGCACTTTTAATGAGATAATAGTTTACTTTTCCTTATGAGGCAAAGAAACAAAAATGGGTCTTTGTTTCCAAGCTTTAACATGTTTGTTTTCTATTGCGTCTGTTGTGATTTTCACCTTCTTATTGAGATCATTTTGTTTATCAAGCAAGTGAGCTTAAAGCTAGACTAGAAAACCTACCCTGTAATTTGTTCCCCTCGACAGAAAACTGTGTACGGGGCCAATGTTGTCATCTTCGAGGGCATCCTGGCCTTTGCCAACAAGGAGCTGCTGAAGGTAAGAATAATCTATTCTTGTCTCTTATTGCCAGTAATGCCGGCCTAACCTCAAGTCTGAGATTAAAATACTGTCAACGCTTTATCACACGACACAAGCAGACTTCTCACATCAGGCTGTACGTTTGAATGAATTAGATTTTTCTTGTTTTCTCTGTTCTCTGTTCTCTGAGCCAGACCTGATTAATGACTGCCAGCTCAGAGACGACCGTCAGGCTGATTAACGGTGAACTAAATAATCTGGTTTGGAGTAGGGATGTTAAATCTGCTCATTTATCTGTGTGATCAAATATTTTATATGGGTGACAGATGGGATTGTGGCTGATATTGGCCTTTTTTATTAAAATTCAAATATCAGTCAGTTTTCCTCTCTGACCATGACTATGGAAATGTCTAAATTAGCTGACACTGCTTTTGATTATCTTTGATCAATTTACTTTTTATTTGATATATTTAATGTTTATTTAACAAAATTCCTAGTTAATGAGGAGGGTCCTCTTATTATTCAATAGGTAATTACATTTTATAGATTTATGGTTAATTACATTTCGGAAGAACCACCAAACGATTAAAAAATGTGTCTTTCTAACATTTGTGGACATGGGTTAAAAATGGGGTATTTTAAATAAAAATAACAAACAAATTCAAACAAAAACCTTAATTCAGTTCAAATGATTAAAGCAATCAAACTGCTGTTATTTACACCCATGTTTGTGTGTATTTGAAGAGGAGACCTGGTTTATGAGGAGAAAATTAATTCTGCAGTCTTTATAATGAGGAAGAACATATGAATTAAAGGGGAGTGTTCTTTTTTTATTTTTTATAGCAGTGGTGTGTGTGAGCGAGCGAGCGAGCCAGCTGGACCGTGGTGATAAGGGACACTGCCTCCCCTGAGACCCAGCTGCTAGTTGATTACTCTCTGATTCAGTTAATAGCGGCCATTGTCCAGTGTGATTAATTGTGTTTTGGGTCCATTCTTGTAACTGAAGTTAATTATTGAGGCAAATCTGATAAGCTAATGGAGAGTTGTGGTTTGAGCACCTTTACTATCTTAATAGCAAAATTCAGATTCACAGGATTTTTGCATCAGTGTGATGAAGTAGCTTGATTTCTTTATATTAGGTATTTAAAGGGTCAGGGGATGTAGTGTTGTACTTCCATAAAATTGTGAGACTCACAATAGACAGATTTTTTTTTAAAGGTCACATCTTACAAAGTCACACCCTCAGTTTGTTTAGAAATTTATAGTCTTGAAGCTCAAGCCGACATAAACCCTGACGACACTCAGGGTTATTTTCTCAAACTTTAGAAAGCTCCCTCCAGAGTCACAGAAGACATTATGCATCTGTTTTCACAGCCTGTATGAGAGTTCCCCTTTAATTGACTGGATTAGCCAAAAAGAAGACATTCCCATATGTTCATGGTGCACACATGAATAACATTAGTTTGCTTTACTTGTTTGCTTTAATGGCATACCAAGAAGACATGCTCACAGACTGAAAACCCATTTATTCAAATTGTCTCAACTCTGTGCAGTGTTTGCAATTTTGAGTCTGTTGTTGCTTATGTTTAATTGATTGATTCTTCCTGCTGTTCTTATGGTTTTATTTTAAACCATTTTACTCTTGAAGTGCTTTGTGACCTTGCACTGAAAGTTGACCCACATAAACTTGACTTACTTACTTTAAAAACAAGCCACTGCAAGGTGAAAATAGAAGAAGCCAGGCATCAAAGCGGTAACACTTTATTTTATGTGTCTGTAATTTCCTAATAATCTTTTAACTATATAATTTGATGCTAAGGTAAATAGGAATTTCCTCAAAGTTCAATTTAAACCGAAGTTAAGATGAAGTACAGAGTAGAAAAGAGTGCAAATATCAATATACTATTAAGTGCAGTATAACAAAATTAAACCGATTATCAATAGAGCCACAAAATAAACACGCTTAACGATAAATAGCTGACTATATAGCTGTCTATATTTCCCTATAATTTGTACCAAATGTGTGCTTTTGTATTTGAGCAGGTTAGAAAATGATCTGCAGCCACAGTCTTGCTCTCTAACCTTTGGGGCCACTCCACTCCTCATTCACCTCCTCCTATAGGCCGACCGCTGTGCTTATCCAGCAACACGCCGTCTTTTGGTTGGTCGACTTGCCAGATTTACAGCAGACAAAGTACATTGGCTTGTTTTTCTAATGAGTTATACCTGCTCACCCCCCACTGTCATCCTCATCTAAATCACTCACAAACTTATTTTTCTTTCAGGAGTCATCAATAGGTCTTTTGGTGAGCGAGGCTGTTGCCTCTTTGTTGTTCCACTCCTGTTGTGTTGCTGGCTCATTGATTTTTTTTTTTTTTTTTTTTCAGTTTTTTGCTGAGTTGAGGTTCAGTTTAATGGAGCTTACTGGACAGATAGACTGTGACTTACTCTTTAAAGTAACAATGATAACTGATGTCTCCTTGGTCTGCGCTTTTGATTCTTAAACATGTCCTGACCCCTAACGTCACGTTTTAGCTGTAAAAAATGCCAAATAATGGAAGCAGCTGAAAATGTTTTCTCAGTAGAGCAACACAGGACAATACTAAAAGATGAACCCTGCGGTTTTTCTTTGTTTTGGTCATTTGTTGCTCCCTCCTTATATACATTTATGCAGTTTGTACATACCATATTGTTAATCTACTAGGGTTCAGTGCTGATGCAGTTAGTCAATTAATCTGTTTGATCTGAAAATTAATTGCTAAAAAATTTATCTGATTCAGCTTTTCAAATCTGAAAATGTGCTGGCTTTCTTTGTTTTATATAATCGTATAACTTTGGACAGTTGGTTGGAGAAAATAAATGATAAATAAATAATACTTTTATTGTATTGGCTTAATAATTAATCAAGAAAACAATCTGCAGAATCATTGGTAATAAAATAATAATTAAACGCTTTCTTGAAGCCCTAGAACTAGAATTAAACTGCCATTAAAGTTTGCAGCTTGCAAGACAGGTTGTGGGTGTATGAGGTTGTTTTAGACACTGATGAAAGTCAATGAGCACGGCTTCTTTACAGCAATTTGGATTTTTATATGAAGTTTGCATTAGTGTGATTAAGCACCTTGATATATCAAGTATTTAATATGTCGACATGCTGTGTATACCCATTGGCATTCTGGGAAACAGGATCTCAGTGTAATTGTGTAGGACATGTAGAAATGCAGTAAAGGGGAACAAAAAGAAATCACAGATTAATTCATCTGATTTGTCCCCTTCCCTTGTTGTCTGCCAGCTGCTGGACATGAAGGTGTTTGTGGACACAGATTCTGACATCCGCCTAATACGGAGGCTGAAGAGGGACATTTCACAGCGCGGACGGGACATCAGCGGCATCATCAAGCAATACAACAAGTTTGTAAAGCCAGCATTCGAGCAGTACATTGAGCCCACGGTGCAGTCCGCTGACATCGTGGTGCCCAGAGGTCAGTGACCATTTGGTTTATTAAATAGAAATATGTCACTATAATTTACATGTTTCACTAGTTTTGATAATTTGTTCTTGTCTTATTTACAGGTGGAGAAAATTTTGTAGCACTAGATTTGATAGTTCAGCACGTTCACAGTCAGCTGGAGAAGGTAATGGTTCCTCAACTTATTTCTGTGTGGGAGTTGGAACATTAAAAGGATTTTACTGATTCAGCTAAACTTTTGGTTTAACTTTAGTTATTTCTACCCGTATAAATTTCTTTATAAGGGTAGAATGATAAAAAGTCTTTGTACGTTCTGAGGTTTTTTTAGTAGAAAAGGGCTGCCTCAGCTGCATGTTGTGCTGATAGGAGCATCACTGTTTACTTTCTATAATCTGCAGTTGAAACCATTACATAGCTAGTTGGCTCCGTAATAATCAAAATAATAATTTCTGCTACACATTTGGCTCCTACATTTTTATTTTTTTTTTACTTATAGTAAGAAAGGGCACTCGATGTTCTAAGGATGCATGGGGGTGTGAGATGGGTGCGAACATGGCCCGTGGTTCTTTGTAGGCAAACGTCTTCTCAGGGTCAGTCTGTTGCATGTGTTGCCTGTACACACAAATGTGACGTAGGAATATTTAATATGAACCCACTAATCTGCTCTAACATCCATCAGAATACCTTTTTGTGTTTCAATGACATACTTTTATGTCTTGCTCACATCATACCATTAAAAGTGGGACTCATAAGGCCAATTTATACTTCTCCCTTAAATCTACACCGTAGCCTGACGCGCACCTCCCCAAAAAGTTTACCACACTGTACGGCGACGCAGACCGCAAGAACTGTGATTGGTCTGTCTCAACCGGTTCATCTACTACTCTAAGGCCTTTTCTATTTACTGCACTTGTAATTTTACTAAAAGTAATTGCTGTTTAACATCAATCAGCTCCAACTCCCAACATGATCTGCTCAGTTTCAGTCGCCATTGTTTGTAGTAGCCTACATCAACAGTCTAAACTCAAAACATGAGAAGAAACACAGCGGAATTTAGAAACCCAACCGCCAACTAGAGTTTTGGTGGTGTAGTTGCAGGGTGACACGGACACCAACGCACGCAAGTGTAAATGCTGTAGGCATGGTGGTTTTACCACCATGCAGCCTCAGGTCAGATCTCAGTGGTCTGTACACGTTGTTAAATCTCATGTTGTCACAGAGGCACCCGAGATTAATGACCATCAAGGAGAGGTGTCCTCCATCTTTCCTCACCTCACTGTACTGTCAGACACATTATGACCTGTAACAAACTATGATCTGTTCCATCCTCGTATTTATTCATGGCCACTAGTAGAACACATAGAACATCTTTCACACTCACATTCACAACACTCGCAGTAAGAAACATGGATGAGTAGAAGCGCACTCACAGGCTAACATGATACCGTCCTGTTTTAGCTTTACGGACCTCATTTACCTTTTTCTCTCCTTCACACACATGAATGATTTGTGCATTCATGTGTGCAGTAATGGGGTCTTTCATGATCTGCACATTCCTATCAGAGCTTCTTCTTGGATTACAGAGCTTATTTACCTTAATTACATGATTGACATGCAAGGTTGTTTCTTTACATAGCAATCTGCCTGTGTTTCCGTGACAAAATACAGATTTTAACAGCACCTTTCTTGCTATAAAAAGTGTTCATCATTCATCATTACTGCAATAATTAATGTTGTTGATTATTTTAAAGTATTGCCACATCCCAGTGTTTACTTTCATTCAGTTCAGATCTTTCCTCTCAAATAAGAGAAAAAATAAACAAAAACACAGTAAGTAAGACAATAAAACAATTGATGGCAATAAAAGTGATATTACTAGGGGTGCGACGGATCACAGAACTCATGGTTTGGATCATATCACGATTTTGAGTCATGGATCGGCTCAACTACGATCTGTTATACCATTAGCTTTACCATACAATACAGAATACAATAAAAATCCTTTTGTAATGAAAGCAAGGAAAACATCAACAGTAAGCGTTGGGTTAATGTAAATAATGGTGATGTGAACAAAGAGCCAGGTCATGGTTTATTGGAATGAGGAGCGTTTATGCACCTGGGATAAAGGAAAACTTTAACCTAAAGGGGAGAGTGTCAAATTCCTCAAGGACAGGAAGGCCCAGATTTGCCAAGATAGAAAGCAGAAACCATCTCAACCTGCACGCTGAAGGGATGCTTTTAAATGTTTGCGGAGTACAGCTACGACATTTCAGGTATACCTGATGGCGTTATGACAAAATATTGGCACATCTTAGCTGTACCCAGAGCATCAAGTCAATGTTGAGGATTTTATATAGTTTTTTAAAAAAATTACCTATTTCATTAACTTAGGACTAGCCCCAATAACTCATTTTACGTACATAGTAAACATCAGCATGTTGGCATTATCTTATAAGTATAGCCTCACAGAGCTGCCAGCATGACCGAAGACTCTTGAAATCCTTAACAAAACAGGACATGGTTGTTTCATACAATTCCACTCAAGATTATATGTTAGTATTGCTCAGTCCTATATTAATATTTAAGCCTAAGCAAGGGTGGGATGTCATTAATACTACATTTTAAAAACGTTTATTTTGCTGTTTTATGCTGCAGATTGGTTTATCTCATGTTTTTTTTTCCCCTTGTGTCTCACTGTTTGTGTGTGTGACTCCCCTTGCCTGGCTGAATGCTGTGTAACCATTCCAGCGTGAGATCACTGTGAGGTATGACTGTTGCTTTTTTTTATTATCTTCTCCTTCTTCCTCCTATTCCTTTCCTGCTTTCACTCTATTTTCAACCACACTAAAACCCAAATCAAAGACAAATTTACAAAAGTGTCTTTTTTTTTTTGTTTTGTTGTTTTTTTTTTACTGATGAACAATCCAGTCAAACGGTTTGCCTGGTTATCCTCTGCGAGTACTTTACAGCTGGCAGTTTAACACAGGATGACTGAATGTCTTCAAAGGTCACACATGCCATGTTCACATGACCGCTCAGACCTGCAGCCATGCCAGCAAAGCTCACGCTAATTCAATATTGTTTTGTCCTTAAGTCAAGAGGATATTTTTATACATATATAGTTGTTCTTTGACCTCCTCCTTCAAGAGGTGGTGGACTATAGTTGTAATTTTTAAAAGGCAAATGACAACTATTGAGGTATAGTGTCGTTCTGCACTCCACTGGGAACAAGCACTTGAATAAAACACTCACAGGGCTAACAGGCTGTTGGTGAAATGTACAATATGGGACCAGCTAGTGCTCTGAAACCACTAACAATAAAAGAAAAATGTACCTAGTGTAGTAAAAGACGACTGATGTGAATTTCAGCTCCCAAAGTATCCTGCCTGGAGGTTGAATGAATTGAGTGACCTAAAATGAACCCAACTTACAAGACAAATTGAATTGAGCTGCTCCTCAGCCCTGAACTAGAGTGTATTTGTTCAGTGTTGCACAGCAGTGATGTAGTGGAGCTGTTTCACTGCACTAATACAGTTCTTTCTCTTCTTTTCTCCTTTATATTTTTGTCTCCTTGTCCTTTGTATACATTTTTCTTCTGTATCTTTCTTCACCCCACTCTTTATCACTTAATCTCAACAAATGAATATTTCACCTTCTGCAGAGGAAGCTCCGCTGGGATATGTGAGGTTCCCCTTGTGCATCCCCTTTTAGTGTTGTAGATTTGAAAGCACAGTTTTGTAGTACTAAAGCACTCCAGCCTTTTCAACTTAACAAAATTTGATGACTGCAGGAAAGCATTAAACTAATTTGCTACTCTGAGTGTTAAAGCAGAAGCGTGCTTTATTTTGTTCAGGGTAGGGACAGAGCATGCAACAAATTGTTTCATTGCTCTTTTATTTCTTGCTAATTTTCAGAAGTGCATTTCTTGTTTTGCAATTTGTTTGCTTAAGGTGATGGTACACAATGTGTTGGTCTTTATTCCAAGATGTTTGCCCACCAATAACACAGAAGGCCCAGCTACTTGTGCAGTAATATGATGGCAACAACTTCTGCAGACTACAGCTCATTTTGTGTCATACAAAAAAAGTTAAATTAAGCAATAGATTCTTTAAGGGCAAACGTTACCTGAGGTAAATTATTCAATATAGAAATCTTGCAGGTGAAGTACCAACACCTTGGGTTGCTTGTGTTGGAAGTTCAGCATTTCTTGGCAACAATGGCTTCCCTTTTTTGTTTTTCTAACCTTTTATGGAAGAATTAAACCGTTTTTTAAACTTAATTTTGCTTTTAGTTCACAGCTGCTTGTCTAACCCTAGCATCTGGGGCCTGTTGCACAAAGATACATTACAATATGTTTGATTGGTTTACACACAAAAAGCCAGTCTCAGTCTCAACAAAGCATGACTGAATTTGTAGTTTTATAACAATACTCTTGAACGAGCAGAGAGTAAAGAAACCATTTCCTGAGGGGATGTTAGCTCAAGTACTCCGGCCTAAGATGCTGAAGAGCTTTTATCTTTGTGAAACCAGCCCCTGTGCAGTTAACAACATAATTCAAACATCTGCTTTGTATTACAAGTACCCAGCATGTGTATTAGAAGGAACATCTACTGTATGTAATGGTAGTTATAGTGGGTAATTTAAACGCATGCAGATGTAGCAAATGAGCCTGGTGGCCAGATAACAAACTGATTTTGTACTTTTTTGGAGTAGAAACTGTTTACATTCATAGGTACCTGATTCTTTTCAGTGCAGGTTCCTAAACATCAAAGACACCAAATTCAGTTCACACAGTCTTCCTCCTCATGTGTATTGAAAGTCTTTGCATGTATGTAAAAATAAATGTACACATCAGTACATCAGAACAGTGGCTGACTCCAGGAGGTGGTTTATTTATTGATGTTGGCTTTTATATTTTTTCTAAATCAGTTTTTCTTGAAAGGCAGAAGGTTATCCCTGCCCTTTGAATTGTTACGGAGCCTAAAACATTTTCATTATCGGCAGTTTCAGTTTTGTTAGTGTCTCATGTTTATCTAAATGCTTTTTCAACTGCTGTTCCCCCTCCCTTGTTATAAATAATTCTAAGGGTAACACAGCATTGGATTTTAGGATGCTACATATTGGCAGGCAATAATATCAACTAGCAGCTTCAGTGATCAAAATATTAAATACTTTATTCATTTAGCTGACTCTTTTATCCAAAGCGACTTACAATTTCTATACATGTCAGAGGTTGCATGCCTCTGGAGCAACGAAGGGTTAAGTGTCTTGGTCAGGGACACAATGGTGGATGTCTCACAGTAGGAATCGAACCCAGGTCTCCCACACCAAAGGCAAGCATCTTATCTATGCACCATCACCACCCCTTTTATGTCAGTACTTGCCCTCAAAAACTCTTATTAGTTTAGTTTTACAGTGAAAACCTTTCACAGAAAAGACAACAAATTGACTGAGTATTCAAAACACACCACCAGGATAATATTTGGTTAAGAACATCCTTTGTTGGTGGGAAGCCTTAGTCTTCTGCTACAGTAGATTACATTATCATTCCTGCATGTCTGCCACTCTGTATTTATGTATTTATGTTCTGTTTTCACAGATCGGCTCTGGCTTCGGCTCATCAGGGTCAGCCTTTACCCAAAACCCTCAGTGTGATGGAGAGCACTCCGCAGGTCCGCGGCATGCACACCATCATCAGGTCAGAATACACACTCATACACATCAGACACATTTCTTAAAATAGCTTAAAACAGAATTTTTGCTTATATTCCCTAGTAAGTGTCAAATTCTTACCACTTTCTTACCAGAGACACAATCTTTGTGTGTTTGTGTAGGAACAAGGAGACCAACAGAGATGAGTTTATCTTCTACTCCAAGAGATTAATGAGGCTTCTGATAGAACATGCCCTCTCCTTCCTGCCTCTCAAGGTGAGGGGTGTGTGTGTGTGTGTGTCTGCCCTAAACATCCAGTTGACTGGTCTAATTGTTAAAGGGGAATTCTGTCACAATGGCAAGGTCACAAAATGGTTTTAATTTTAAATTTTTGTATCCACATGGTCCATCTGTCCCCCCTCCAGCCAGTATCTGTGGAGACGCCTCAGGGCGGCGTCTATGACGGCAAGAGGCTGAGTGGTAAAAGAGTAAGTCTGCTTTTAATGCTTCTGTTCACCTGGTTGTTAATAAGGTAACATTAAATTATCTTTGGTCATGTGATGGGAATTCCATGAGTACAATCTCCAAACACAGTCTTGTAATTAATGTTACTGGCTACTCTGGTTTATATATCTTTCATTGTTTTACAACATGTACCTGGCTGTGCCAGGGCATGATTGCCTTTATGATAGATTTAGATTGTATGTCTTCCAGAGGACCTCTTTTTAAAAACATGTTCCACTGGTGAGATAATGCTGACCCTGAGATTAGGATAAAAGCTGCATGCGCTGAGACACTGCAGCTCACTCGGATGATACTCTAATGCGTGTGTGTCCCAGTGAGTTCCTTCTGCAGATCACTTGAATAAAATTCACAGAAAGACAAGTGTTTGCCTGAGCTATTTAGTTGAAAACTTGAATTGCCCCTTCGCTAAGCTACACCAGGAATACACAGCTGGCCAATCACAGCGCAGTATAGGTCTCGCTCTAACTGAGGTCCGACACTTTCATGGATGCGCTTACAGTCTATGATGTGCTCCATTGACTGTAAAGCAAAAAGAGTTGCTTTCTAGCTTTTTTTTTTGGCTGTATTTATCTAAGATCTGGTCAAACGCTGTTCCTGGGGCACTTGTAATAGTTACAGTCGCTACCCAGAGAGGTTGAAAGGAGAAGTACGATTTATTCTCATTCCAAAAAAATAAATAAATCCAGAAATGTCGGCTGTGGATTGTTCCTAATGTTAGTTAGCTAATGCTAGCCAGCTTCCTACTGAATGTAACGTAATAAAGCCCTACTGTTCTGCTTTTTAATGATTGTAATAATGCTTCACAAGAACAGTGTTGATCGTTCATATCGTTGTCTTTTGTCTCAATCGTCGGGGGATGCGGTGGTTCACTTGTACTATGTGATCGGTAGGCTTTAGCTTCTGTCTTAAATCTTTTTCACGTCTGTTTGAGTCAGTTTGACAGCCTGAATACAACCTTCAAATATATAATGCAACTGCAAAACTGTGTGCTTCTTTCTGAGATCGCTTTTTCCAACATATGTGACAATATTTCTACAGTAGTAATAAACAATGGCGGCGCTGATAGTTTGTCGGACTTAGCAACAGTAACTAAGAAGGGTGGGGCTTAGTGAAGGGTCAATTGCCATCAAAGTAACAAAGAATAAGTCCATGTTTAGCTTCTCAGCGCCTCTCTGTGGCATCTTTTTTACCAAATGTTCATCTTAGTGACAAAAACAGACAGAGGGAGAACAAGAAGTCTTTGAGAAAACTAAAGTGTGGATGCAAGTGGAGCAGGTTTTAGGTGTTAAGTGGAAACTTCTCACCTTTACGTTTACTATACAACTGATGCAGGGAAAACTTGGCAGGATTTAGTGTTTAATGTATTTAACGAATGAGCAGAAGTTTTCATTCAGATAAGCGGCACGCCACCAAAACGTTAAATTCCTTGTGTGGTTTTTGTAGATCACAGGGGTTTCCATCCTGAGAGCAGGCGAGACCATGGAGCAGGCTCTGATGGCGGTGTGTAAAGACATCAGACTGGGAAAGATCCTCATCCAGACAAACCATGACACAGGTGAACCAGAGGTATGCGAGTCTCAAACATTGCAGCCTGTGTTCCTGTCACATGTACGGATACGGATTTAGAGGTTATTCACATCAGTTTCTTTACACGTGCAATAAGGAAATGACAAAATGTAGCTATTCAAGATTTGTCACTAATCAATCATTTATATCTCATTCTTATTTAGATTTATTTGATTAAATGATGTCAGCTAGTCACAGATACAGGTATAGTTGTAGTTGTGAATGTCTCGTCTCCTTCCTCTCTAGCTTCACTACCTTCGTCTGCCAAAAGACATCAGTGAAGACTACGTTATCCTCATGGACAGCACCGTATCCACCGGAGCTGCTGCGCTCATGGCCGTCAGAGTGCTGCTTGTAGGTCCACACAACGTTAAACTGATTTATGAAAGTCAGCTTAAAAATTATCATCATTTTATTAGTCAAAAGGTTTTATTCAGTGGTACAGTATGTTGAGAAACTTCATGTTGCCATAGAGAAATTTGATTCAAGATTTGAAAAGCCTTCAATTTATTCATTAAAATGTAATTTAAAAAGAAAATGGTGAATGCATTCGGTCTTCAATGAGCATTCTTTCTCTCTCTTTTCTCCAATTTTCCTCTGAAGGACCATGATGTAGCAGAGGATAAGATCTTCCTGCTGTCCCTGCTAATGGCAGAGATGGGCGTCCACTCAGTGGCCTATGCTTTCCCTAAAGTCCGCATCATCACCACCGCTGTGGACAAAGAGGTCAACGACCAGTTCCACATCATACCAGGCATCGGTGAGGAGCTTTCTTTGTCCACCCACCTGAATTTGTAGTATGCAAGAAGCAGTTTCACAAAGTTTATCTTGCCTCCATTCATCGTACGGAAGGATTAAGTAGCACTTTTTTCAACAAACGATTATAAAATGTAGAGTTTTAAATGTAAGTCACATATAACTTTATTAGAGCTGCAGCTGCTGATAATGTTAGTAATCGAGTATTCTCCAGATTATTCCATCCATCCATCGACTTATCAGATAAGAAATACTCTTGCTTGTTGACCCCAGTTCAGGGATCTGCTGTGTAACGCGTGTTACTGTATCCATGGACTCTGTGCGTAGACCGGATGCTTCCTGCTCAGATGCTGAAGCATTGCCGTTGTGGTGGTGTTGTAGGCTAGTTCTCTTTTACAGTAGAAATACTGTGCAGAGCTGCTGTTTTGAAATGATCTTAACTTCAGACACTTTGTCTTTTTCTCTGGCCTGTCTCTCCTCTTTGTCCCTCACTATTTTCTCTCTCTTCCTTCATTTTGCCTTTTAAGAAGGGAACGGGGTAATTAGAGAACCTAACTGACCTTGCAGTGCTTAACAACTTTATGCTAAACTTTATGAATTATCTTTAACCTTTTTATTGGCAGGCAGTGGAAGATAATTAGAGATTGTGATTTATGGATCAATCAGTTGGAGGTAATGAATAGTAAACCGCCACAATCACATTGGGCAGAAAATTGCTGCAGCACTGCTCTCTGTCGGTTTGAACATGCTGCACTTCTGGCAAAAATCTGGTGATGCCATAACATATGCTTTTCCTTTTGACAAATGAAAGTACCGGCTTTGATGTAAGTGTTTTAAAATGTAGCCACAGCGTCCACTATAGACTCAACAAGCTGGTACAACTGTCAATTCATAATACTTCTGGATTGCAGTAATATCAATAAAACTCACAACAGCAGTAGCAACAAACCATAAAGTTAGCAGCAGAAGCTCTCAACATGGTGGGATAGATGGTAAAGGTGGTCCAGGTCTGTGCCGTAGTGAGGAAAAACTCATTAAACACAGTGATGGTGCAATCAAAAAGCCAGCCGCATCTGGTTTCAAATCTTAGTAAGTAATTGGGGTTATAAACACTAGTCCACCAGTCCATGGCTATAAATCTGAGATGCTGGATTCAGCCTAAAAGATGAGGCTAACGCCGGGTGGACTGCTGTGCAGAGGTTGTGCAACTGTTGCGTCCCTCGCTTGCATCCCACTTTGTTTCCTAAAGGAGTGAACGCATTACAAGACTAAAACCCTTCTTTTTGTTTCCAAAGGTAATTTTGGAGATCGATACTTTGGCACCGATGCTCCGTCAGACTGGTGTGAAAGCGATGAAGGGATGGACTTCTAAAGAGAGAACTTATCAGGGGAAAGATTGTTACAAAAGCACTTACAGCCATGAAAGGACCTCACTCATCCCGTGCTGCTCTGATCTGCTCCACCGACATCCTCCTGACCAGGGAGTTGATGCTGAAGAAACTACTTCCTGTTTAAATCAGTGGAACAGAGGTCACTGTTAGGTCAGCGCAATTACTGAGTGCTGCGAGCTAAGTGCAGATTTCCATTTTGCCAGGACAGAATTCAGTCTGTTCACAATTAAAGTTTACAGCAAAGTTCAAAGGGCTTGTTGGCGTTAACATCTTTCACCCAGTTGTAATTATTCCCACTGCAATCTCAAAAGGCTGCCAGCCTAAGCTACCTGTTGAAGACAAATGCTTGATTAAGATGTAAATAACGTTTTGTTGCTGAAGCTGCATGCTGTGAAGCCTCAGAGCTGATTGATTTTGTGTACTGTCAGTTCCTTTCAGGATTTTGCACTGTAAGTTTCTTTGTCATCATAAACTAGATATTGTAGCTAAATCACTGTTGGGAAAAGAAAACCCAGATGGGAAGATTTGGCTAGAGCTATGCTCTGTTTAAATCCTCAGCAGTTATATAAAAAAGAATAATAAAAAAAAAAGATTTACTTCATAGTATTCAGTCGATACCTTCCTAATCAGTAACCGTTGAATCATTTGTTTTGCACAATGACATGAACACCTCGTCTTTTAAGACAAATCATCATAAGTATTTTTTGTGTATGGAAGGAAATTTCCATTATAAATCATGTCCAGCAGTGTACTGTGATTTTATTTTTTTTTTTTTTTTAAGCTTGAAGCTTTTTGTAGAAATTATTAATGCATTACAGCTTTGCTCTGCTGACGAAGCTCCAGCTGTCTCTACTGTAAGATTATATTATCTCAACAACACTTGAACAACAAGACTGAGAAACGGTCAAATATTGCTTTTTATATTTGTTTTATTTGTTGAATTGTTATCTCATTGCTGAATTTGTCTCTGACTGTACGGCAGTAGGCTACTACAGCAGTAAGAGCCCTTTCTTTCCTCCGTGCTTAGTAAAGTAATTAAGTTAAGCACATTTTTAAGTTAAAACATCGTCCTCGTTACATTACTAAACTATTTTCTCTTAGCTTTAGCTGCTAATGAAGATAGTGCATAGCTAGCAAATGCTTTGTATTTTATTTTTGCTTGTTTGTGTAGAAACTGCTGCTGTATATTCACATCTGAGCTTTGTGACTGGCCAAAAGAGAGAAACTGAAAAAAATGTTTGTGATTTATAACAAAACTTAAAGCACTTGTCATGGGCTTTAAGTTTCAGAAGCACTCGATGTGTGAACGGCTCATACTTTTAGTTTTTCTGGGATGTAACAGAAACCTACCTACCATATGGGGACGCTTACTTGTTGTGGTGACCTTGTTTGTGGCCTTTTAAAAATGTTTTTATTTATTTGTATTGTTCGCTGGGGTTCTTCATTTTTACATTTGTTTTACATCACATCCAAAGTTACTTAACCAGTATGTTATTGTTTTAATGTTGTTGCATTGAAGTTCTGCTGACTCATAGTGTAACGCCAGGTTTATTTTAACAGTATGCCATTGGTTTAACTAACATTTATGAACATCTGTGTTCCTGTCAGGTGCTTGCTAGTGTGCATGTTCTCTTTACTGATACGCCTAAATGGTCCCGATCTATTATCAAAGTTATTTGTTACACCTGTGTTCTAGTCAAATGTCCACGAGAAAACACATTAATTCTGTTTACATCCAGCTGTCTAGGTAACTTTATGCACATATTGACAGCACATTACTACAACAATAACTCTGAAAAAGTCACTCTTCTCTGTACTGTATAACACAACAGTTGGAAGCTGGTTACCTCACATTTATATGAAACTGTTTGTGATGCTAAGTCGGCGTGCTTTTGTGAGAAAGATCTGTTTTTGTAAATCCCATTTAATATGTACAGAATTAAAAACAAAACAAAAAACTTGTTTGTTGGATGAAAGCATTAAATGTTTAGATTATGTGGTTTTATCCGTACTGGCGTTGCCCGCAGGAGGGCAGCAGACTCTTGTTTACAGCGGAAGTGACGCACATTGCAGTTCTTATGCTGCCTTCCATGGTTGTGGGAAACCTTTTGTACTTTGTGCTGTTCACTCAACATTGTAGCTTCATGCACTTAACATTATTACAAGACTATTATCAAGCGAGGACACAAAACTAACAAACTACTGTTTGTTTCTTTCTTTCTTACTGTTATGTGTAAACGAAAGATGCCAAATTATCTGCAAATTTACTCCGTTAAGGTTGTGCTTGTCAGTAATTGTGTTGAACTAAATCAATAAATTACTGTAGTGACATTTCCAAATAGACCGGACCATGCAGTAATTTGTTATTGACATGTATTGTTGAGGGAAAGTAGTTTGACATGGTTTAGATCTTGGGAGTTATTTTGTTTTTGATTGATTTTTTTTTTTTTAGATTTGTTTATATCTCATTAATGTTGAAAGTGCTCCAGAAAAAGGTTTATATTTGGCTTCAACGCAAGCATTCATCTTCCTCCCTAATCTGTTAAATTAATAATGCTTTAATTTGTCATATTTAACAAAGATAATGTGCCTGGATGAAATGTGAATTTTTGAAGGCAAAATCCGACCCGGTGCGGATACTTGAAGGCATCACCGACAGCTCGCTCTGTGGAGCCGGGCACCTTAAACAGGTATGAACGTGTTAATTCACATTGAATTGAACTATAGTGAGTATTGATAGACGTTAAAGTTGAGGTGCATGCATTGATGCTTATGTTTGTGAGTTTGCAGCAGCTCATTTGTCTTTCGGTCATATTTCTGAACAGTGTGGAAACGTGACAACATAGAATAACAACGTTAGAAGTTTTGTGTTTGCTAAGTTGTCACAGACTTGCAGCTAGCATAGCTTGAAACCTCCTGTCTTTACCATGGGCTTAACGCTGGTAACGTCGGCTAAGACGCAACATGCATTTGCTGCGAGGATTTACTGTCACCGTTAGCTTAGCCACGTTGCGACGAACTGCGTTTAAAAACGTGACAATTTAAAATGTGTTTGGATGTGTGTTACTCTGCGTATCTGTTAGAACCTGATTCTTGTATTTGGGTTAATTAATTGAAGTAACCCTTCAATTCGGCGTTGATATAATTCACAGATGAATAACATTTAACTTTATATCACACGGGTAACATTTTGCCATTTCATCCAGTAACTGGCAGTTAATGTCTGAGTGCTTTTTATAACATTTACAAAGTGTTGCTTAATTGGACAAAAACGTGCACTGTAAAAACTTAACTTAGGTTTTATAGGTTAAATGGGCATATCTCTGTACGGAAGTATATTTTACTGCTGCCTCCAACTCGGCCTAAAAGAAGCAGACTAGTTTAATTCAATTAGTCAACAATCCATAATAGACAATTTAACGGAACTTATTAGCAGGGTCGCTTGATTTGAGTCACATTGCCTGCCGCTGGACTGGTTAGGTTAATGGAAAATCACGTTTTTGCAATGTCCCTTTGTGATGATCACTATGTGCTTTTATTTCTTCCCAGCAGGGGAGAATGGCAGGCCTGTGGAAATCCTACCAAATGTTGATGACCAAATACCCGTGGTCAGTGCAGATAGTGACTGCTGGTAGGTATAACTTTTTCATACCCACTGCATTTCGTCAACAACTGAATGTCTTCACTGAAGATGCAAAAGTAATTCTCAAAAGACAGACAAACTAGCCTGTCTTAACTAGACAACTAAGAGGTAGAGATTATTTATTACACTTTTAAACTCAACAAGACTAAGCTTAAAATGTTTATCTGCTGGTCACATTTCATGAGCCTTGCTCCAGTTTACAGGGTAGGTAGTTTCAGAATCAATAAAGAGGAAAGGTCTTTGAACCCAGTGACCAAGATTTTTTTATTTTTTTTTGTCTAATCATTGTCGGCTTTGAGAATGATAAAGACTAAGCATGAAGCCCTTGCTGATTACAATTTATCAAATTTCAGGACTTCCTAGCTTTTCTTTTCCTTCATGTGGTAAATGTAGAACTTCTTCTAGACTGTTTGTCAGTCAAAATGAGTAAATATAAGATGGCAACTTGTGAACTTTTGTCAATAAAGTCACTATGTGTAGGATGTGTTCTCAAAAAAACAATTAAACGGATGCCATCTGAATCATAAAACAATCATACAGAGTAACTTTTAGTTTTAAACAAATAAGCAGTCAATGTATCAATAATGAAAATAACAAATTAGCCTTTATGATAATATGACAAGCTGGAGCCTTTAGTTCAGGCAATTTCTCAAACAAACTGAGGGGAAACTTTTGACCTTTTTGACCATAAATACCCAGAAATTCTTGAAGTTACTTCCTTCTTAAAGTCAGTGACAGTAGAGCGGGCCTGTTAGAGCTGTTCTGTATCTATGAATCTGAACATGTTGTTACTGCAAGATATAACTCTTCCTATGTCCAAATATCAATTGAGCAATTGTTTAGTATTTGATGTTTGTAAAATATGAAGTACTTTCTTCCAATGCATTACCATTTAATCACCACTTGATGGAGCCAATGCTCACCAGTTGTCTGATAGAGGCTCCTTTTTCTGAAGACTTTGCTGTTATTAGCCGTGCTGAAATGTAACAAGTACATTTTACTCAAGTATTAGACTTAAATACAGTTTTGACATACTTGAGTATTTCCACTTGCTACTTTTTACTGCACTTTAGAGGGAAATGTTTACTCCACTGCATTAATCTGACACGGTTAGTTTTTACATAAAAAATGTGTGTTTGTATATATGTATATTATAATCTTAAATTGGCTCCACATTGATGAACCACAACATGATTTGATATTCTATAATAAACACTGTCAAAGGAGCCACTCTACTTAATCAGTACTTTTTACTTTTGATACTTGAAGTACATTTTGCTGATTATTCTTCAGTATAATTCACAATTAAAACATATTTAGATGCAATTTTATTTTAGTGGTCAGTATTCAGCCACTTAAAATACTTTTCTGGAACTGGTTTTCCAACCAACTCCGCTGCATTTTAAAATAATTTTTAAAATTGGCTAGTTTTGAGGATTGGGCAGGTTAGAGGCTCTGATTGGGTGACTTAATTAAAATCTTGCAACTCTGCGTGAGATTCAACCTTTGTGTTGAGGAGTAACGTATTCGTTATGATGCATGTGTGATTTGAGGTGTTAAGTTTGATGTTAGAATATTTCTTTGCACAAGTCCACCCCTCGATTCTTCCCTCCATCAGTCCCCTGAGACCTTTGAGTCTGTGTTTGTGGGGGTGGGGCAAGGGAGGGGTTAATAGAAGTGGTTCTTTTATCATCATAAAGTGAAGTGTTGAGCGACAGACTGAAGCTCAGGAGCTTTAAGTCCACTCAGTCCCTTCTCTTAGTGCTTTACTGCTCATCAAGGTGTCTTTGAGTAAAAGTGCGCAAAGGAAATGTTCGCGTTTGTTCTTCTGAAGGTGTACAGTTGACATTTTCTGTTCGACGAGTGTGTGTGCATGCTTGTATGTGTCCACCTTGTCACCTAACTACCCTTATTAGTTCTCCCCTGACATTTTAAGGAAAGGTTACCTCTTGTTCAGCTGGGTCTGTTATTAGTGTGCTGTCAATTTTAACTATGGTATGTGAGCAGCAGTGGGTGACATTATGTTAGTGGGGTTTTACAGCTGCTTTTTCCACCTGCTGAACGTGTTTTTATGTGTCTTTTTATGAGTTAAGGGGGAAAAAACTACACAGATAAACCAAATATCATCCTGACAGGAGTTAAATTGACAGCTGTGATTTTGTTTAGTGCAACATGTAGACATGAGTCTGGAGATTTGGTTTTAGAGTACATTGACTGACTGTTTGGATTCCTCTCACCAACCCCCACTGTATGCTACCTGCTCAGCACCAAACAGCAGACCTGCACAGTTAGAAACGAGCTGGTGAACATTGTGGAGTATTTAGCAGCTAAAGAGACAGACATTTCCCACAGGAGTTTGGTGGAGACCAAAAAAAATCTAATAGGAGAATGAAAACTGGACTTATATTCACCAGGTGGACAGAAAAACTACTCCAAATAAATGCTTGTGTTGCTGGACGGTGATGGAAATATTCAGATCCTTTACTTAAGTAAAAGTAACAATACCACACACGACAAGTCCCGCAATGAAAATATGGCTTAAGTAGATGTATGTAAGTGTTATGTGTAATTAACATTTTACTGTTGTAGTTGGTTGAAGTGGAGCTAAGTGAGCTATTTTATATACTGCTGTGTGTCAAATATGTCATACGTACAAAACATATGAAGATGCATAAAAGCTCTTCATATGTTTTGTAAGTAAAATCTTAGTCAGCAAAGTAACTAGTCAGATATATATTCAAGCAAAAAATAAAATATTTCCCTCCGAAATGTACTACAGCTGGATTCGTAAATGGATGAATGCGAACAACTTTGCTGTGTGTCTGACAAAGTTGTTGCAGAGTGTTTGTTTTTTTTTGCCTTCTAGTAGCCAAAAAAAACAATTATTGCGGATAATTGTGTTCTCAGTAAAATTAAAACTTTAGGAAACTCTATCAACAAAAGACAGTGGCTGGTCTCCACAAGAGTGCCTCCTTTTTGCAGCATGTTATACGCTGAGGTGGCACATTAAATGTGAACGAGCTGAAACTGTATATGCCACTGGAATAGACCTTTATTCTATGCAGACAGTTTGACTTAATTTTTTTCAAACCATGGCTCAGTTCCATCAAGTGTCCCAGTAAGGCAGTGTGACTGTATTGTACACTACCAGGAACCTGGAACAAGCAAAGTGGAATGCAGCTGTTTTTTTCAGTGAATTAGACCTGTGCTTTTTCTGCCTTAACAAGACAAAATATGATATAATGTGAGCAGCATCATAATCCGTCATCAGACCTTTAATCCCCCTCCGCTTTTTCTGGCTGCATTTCTCTTCATCAGAACGTGAAATGTCTTTTGTCTCTTGATGCTAATGTTACATTCATGCTGGGTCAGAAGAAAGGAATAATAAATGTCCCAATGTTGACTTAAAAAAACATTTAGCATTATATCGATGCTAAACATCATTACTATTGTTGCTAGCACCATAGTCAAGTCAAATAAATGGTCATTTAGCCTAAATTAGCCTTTTTTATCATGTTATGTGTTTGTGGTGACTTGTCGAAGTTAAAGCAGAAGTGTAGGCTTTTTGTCCTTTTTATTAGCAGCATTGATTGCGTTGGATAACTGTACTACTATAACACACATGATGGTGGCTTTTGCAGCTATTTTGGCAACAGTTTGTGGAAACTTATAGTTTTTTGACTGACTAGGAAATATCATAGCTGCCATAATTATTGCACAGTAACAGACATGAGCAGTTTTTCCCACTTGGCTACTTGGATTTATGGTCTACATACAATGTAAATACAGAATCTCTTGTAGCTACTGTGTAAATATCATCCACATGAATAAAATAGTACATGGAATATGCTTTTGTGACGAGGTGCATACTAATAGACATAAGCCTATAAAAAAAATATGAAATTGTTGAGAAATACAAATTCTAAAAGAATATTAAAGAATAAAAGCAGTGGCTGTAGGATCATGCTCAGTGGTGTGATACACAGTATCTGTCTCCCGTTTACTCTCCAGGGTCTTTAGTGGGTGTCGGTGATGTCCTCTCCCAACAGCTGATTGAGAGAAGAGGATTGGTGAATCACAACGTGCGGCGGACGGCCAAGATGATGAGTATTGGTTTCTTCTTCGTGGTAAGTTGTCCTTTTGACTAATTGTCTTTTTATTAATGCAAAAATGATAAACATACATGTAACACGCTTGTCCAAATATTCACAAAACATGAAGAAAAGTTAACTCTTTAATTACAGGTGCTGGTCATTAGAATATCATCCAAAAGTTGATTTATTTCAGTAATTCCATTCAAAAAGTGAAACTTGGATATTATATTCATTCATTACACACAGAGTGATATTTCAAATGTTTATTTCATTTAATTGTGATGATTAAAACTGACAACTAATGAAAATCCCAAATTCAGTATCTCTGAAAATTAGAATATTAAGACCAATACAGAAAAGGATTTTTAGAAATGTTGGCCAACTGAAAAGTATGAACATGAAAAGTATGAGCATGTAAAAGGGAATGCAGGAAAGCAGAGCGCAGATGGAAAAAATCCAGTCTCCAAGTCCATTACCTCAGTCTGAAGGATTTATTAATTAACTACATGGATAACATGGTTAAGGATGCGAGAACACACTATTTTTCTGAACTCATTGCTACACATAAACACAATCCCAGGTTTCTGTTTAAGACTGTGGACCAGATGGTAAACCCAACCCCTCCTTGTGCCTCAGCTGGTACAAGTAATGATGATGATGAATTGTTTTTATCTTATTTTACCAATAAGGTGGTGTCAATCAGAGCCTCTATTACCCCCGTGGCCTCTTACTCAGAGGTTCCTCACCAGCAACAAGACAGTTTTAACCAGTTTTATCCCATCGACTTGTCTGAGCTTTTAAAAACAGTATCACAAATGAGAGTGTCCTCCAGCCCACTTGATATAATACCTACAAAGTTTTTACTGAAAGTAATAGATTCTGTTGGGCCCCATTTGATCTCTGTTTTCAACAGCTCCCTATCTACTGGTTGTGTCCCTGATTATTTTAAAACAGCTTGCGTGAACCCACTTTCAAAGAAACCTGGTTTAGATCCCTCCCTCCCACATAATTTAGACCAATTTAAAAACTGCCTTTTATTGCAAAGATTCTATAAAGAATTCTGTCCAAACAGCTGCTCACTGTACTGGAAAATAACAAAATATTTGAAAAGTTTCAGTCTGGTTTTAGGAAGTACCACAGCACTGAGACTGCCCTGCTTAAAGTCACCAATGACCTTTTAATGTCTGCTGATGAAGGCATGTGCTCAGTTCTGGTACTCCTGGACCTTAGCGCTGCTTTTGACACCATTGATCACAACACCATGTTAGACAGACTGAGGCACTGGGTGGGGATCTCTGGTACTGCCCTAGAATGGTTTTCATCCTACCTGTCAAATAGGAAGTTTTGTGTGTGTAAACAACTATGTCTCCTCATTCTGTCCAGTTAAATATGGTGTGCCTCAGGGGTCGGTCTTAGGACCCATTTTGTTTTCCTTGTATCTGCTTCCCCTTGGACATATTAACCATAAACATGGCATTTCCTTTCATATTTATGCTGATGACACACAAATATACTTGCCCGTCAGATCCACAGACCCTGGAATGCTGAGTTCACTTAACAACTGCCTTTGTGAAGTTAAAAAATGGATGTCAAATAATTTCCTCCAGCTGAACTCAGACAAAACAGAAATCCTGGTCATCGGGTCCCAGCAGATGGCAAATCAAATACTGCCATCTGCTGGTTCCCTAGTAAATCACATTATGCCTGTGGCAAAGAACCTTGGTGTTTGGTTTGATAGTAATTTAAATTTCGAGAAGCACACCACAAAGCTTGTTCAATCATGTTTTATCAACTTAGAAATATAGCAAAAATGTTAACTATGTTAACTTTTAAGGACACGAGACCATTTTACACGCCTTCATCTTATCACGCCTGGATTATTGCAACAGCCTTTTCACCTGTTTAACCCAAAAATCTATTGATCGACACAAGGAATGCGACAGCTGAAACCCATGTCTTGCATACGTCTGTGCGTGGTGGTTCTTGAAGCACTGACTCCAGCTGCAGTCCACTCTTTGTGAATCTCCCCCACATTTTTGATTGGGTTTTGTTTCACAATCCTCTCCAGGGTGCGGTTATCCCTATTGCCTGTACACTTTTTTTCTACCACATCTTTTCCTTCACTTCGCCTCTCTATTAATGTGCTTGGACACAGAGCTCTGTGAACAGCCAGCCTCTTTAGCAATGACCTGTTGTGTCTTGCCCTCCTTGTGCAAGGTGTCAGTGGTCGTCTTTTGCTCAGCTGTCAAGTCAGCAGTCTTCCCCGTGATTGTGTAGCCTACAGAACTAGACTGAGAGACCATTTAAAGGCCTTTGCAGGTGTTTTGAGTTAATTAGCTGATTAGAGTGTGGCACCAGGTGTCTCTTCAATATTGAACCTTTTCATAATATTCTAATTTTCTGAGATACTGATTTTGGGGTTTTCATTAGTTGTAAGTTATAATCATCAAAATTAAAAGGAATGAACACTTGAAATATATCAGTGTGTGTGTAATGAATGAATATAATATCCAAGTTTCACTTTTTGAATAGAATTACTGAAATAAATCAACTTTTTGATGATATTCTAACCTGCACCTGTATATGGGGTGAATTCAAAGTACTCCCCGCTCACAGCTGAAATACCACATGAAAATGACACATTTCACAAATAATAATTCAATTTATTTTTGACTGATTTATCGGATGTCTAAAACAAGGTTGTAGTTTTAGTCTGTGGATTTCAATTGTGCGCTGAACACTGAAATGAAAAGATGAGGCAGCTATAGTATAACCTGGAAGCCTGAGATGAAGGTGTAAATGGGACATTTGATTATTTTTTAAATATGTGTTTTTTATGGTGTCTGACTATTTAAATTAAGAATGAAAATTAATATATTCATGGGAAAAAGTTCCATTCAATAGCATCAAATCATATTTCTATAAGTGTGTGCATGAGCGTGCATGTGGATGCATGTGGCATACTGGCATTTCTGTGTTCTTGTGTGCATGTGGATGCTTATCCATGTTGCATAGTGTTTCTGTGAATGTTTGTGAATTCACTTCTCTCACCAATCAAGTCATGTGACAGCTGCACAATTCACCTTTCAAGTAGCACGTTGTTTTTCTGATATCACCACGACGCAGGCAAAGTTTATTTATGTCCATAATCGTCTTATGTTCTGCCACTCGGCTACCTCGTCATTTTAAATTAGAGAGAGAAGATGTAAAGATGTTTGCCTTGAAAATAGCTCTATAAACACACGTGTGCTCATTCATTCAGAAAGACACTGTTTCATGACTCATCATGTATTGTTCTTTCTCACATTAATATCATATTAAGTTTGGTAGTTTAATTAATCTCCAATCAGCATGCAGATACTTAATGTTCAAGGAGTGAAGTTGTGAGTTATTTTTCTTAAGCGTTATGTGTGCTTAACTTTTTCAGAAGTTTGATTGTTTCGTGTTTGTGCTCTCCAAGTTCATCAAATTTTTTTTATTTGTTTTTCAAATAACAATGCATTAAATAAATCATATTTATAAGAAAATAATCATGATTGTTTTTGTTTTTACAACGAAGGCTCCAGTGATCGGCAGCTGGTACAAAGTGTTGGACAGGCTGGTAGTCGGAGGAACTAAAAGTGCTGCATTGAAGAAAATGCTGTTTGACCAGGTGAGCTCTGTGGCACCTAGAATAGTCTTCTTCTCTTCTTCTTCTACTACCTGTTGTTGGTTAAAGACGAGCCAAAGTGCTACCAATAAACAAAGTGGGAACAAGCTCAATGATACACCCAGATACTACTGTGTTGGGGTGGGTGTGGGTGTTAGTCTTCAGCTCATCCACATTTAATGAACTGAGCCTAACCGGATGAATGTGGTACAATTTCCTCATATGAGGCTGGCAGACGACTCTTTGTCGTGCTGACAGGAAGAAACGCTGTCAAATTCTGTCAAGAGTTTGGAACGAAGCGGTCTGACCGATTTTGTCATATTCTGTGATTCTCCCTTCCTCCCTCTCTATACAGCTGTTGAGCGCCGAGGATGAGTCACCAACCAGAGCCTAACACTTTTTTTTATTAAATCCTTCATTGCATCTGTTGTCCTATTATTTTTAGTAGCAACGTAAATGTGAGATGTGAATAAAAATCAAATTTGGCAATGTGTTCAATATTAATAATAAGATAAAATAATAAGAATATAGGGATCATTGCAACATCTGATGTCCAAAATCAATATCTTACAGTCAGACACAGACTGCAAACTTTATTAGACTCCTCTCTCACAGTGTGACATTGAATGAACTTGTAAAATAGTTGTGAATGCACAAGTTATAGGTACCTTTAAACAATCGGTGGATTATCAAAATTAGTTCTGATAACCTGAATAATCATTTACCTCCTCTAAGAAAAGTCACTTAAAAGCCATTTATCAAAACCGGTTGTTTCAAAGTGCTGTAAAAGGAACATAAAACCCTCCCTCTACTAAAATATTTACAAATACAAAGGTGGTGTACTCCTACGCTTGAATAGCTATGTGGTCACAGTGTGCGCTGCTCCCTCTGCTTCAGTATATGTAATTACTAAAATGCCACTTGGTGACTTGAAAGATTTAAGTGTCAGCTGGAGCTGTGTCAGACCTGAATGACAGATGAAAGTCAAGTGGATGTTGTTTTTGAATTTTTTCACTCACTTAACAGGAAACAATTGAAGAGAGAACAGGGTCTCTTAAAGTCATTTAAGATTTTCTTTGACCATCCTTTGTGTGTAAAATGCAGAAAATCCACTATACAGTAAATATTCATTCTGCTTCAGTTCAGGCATCAAATCTTCTTCTTTAGCCTCTATTAGAACCTTGATTACACTGAGGGTGGAGTCACAAAAAGGATCGTTTTCTTTCACCTGATCCTTAAGACACTTTTTGTTTGCATTTGGTTTGTTAAGATCACAACAAAGGTCTCATGTCGCTAACGTTACGCATTTATTGCTCTGTTTTCATCACCAATCACACTGCCAGGTCACACAAATTGACAGGAGGTAAAACAAAATCTATTGCCACAGATTATTTTTCCCTTACCAGACATTTAAAAAATTAATAAAATGTTCTTAAAGGGGACTATATGCAAGTTTTTCAATGAAATTAATCAAATTTTCATTGCCATATTGTCAGTGGGCTCAAAACTCCCTTAGAAATGACGCACACGCCTGTTTTCTCTGTTGCTTGCATCAGCCACTATTCTGCTATAAATGTGGGGACTCTGGGTCGGATTCAGCCCTGTGCGCGCTCCCAAGCCTCTCTCAGACTACAGCGACAACACTGCAGCTTGCGACATGCAGTCCACTAACACCATAAAGCAAAACACAGGCTCCACGTAAGGATACAAAACAACAATAAAGGTTTATGTGCTGAAGCCCATCAGACCAAACGGGTTCATATAATGTCGAGTAAAAATAGTAAAGCTGGAGAAGCACAGAAAGTCACGTTAGCTTAACACCAAAATCTGTGACCTATCAGATTCTGTGACTATATCCAAACGACGATGTTTTCCTAACCATAACCAAGTACTTTTGGTGCCTAAACCTAACCAAACTGCTTCACAGCGTCAAAGCCTCTGACGCTTAACCTCCCATTTAGGTCACAGAATCTGAAAGGTCACACATTTTGATGAAGTAACAGAGCCTGAACGTGTCTGAGTGAAAAGCCACAGCCTGCATGCTGGTGTTTCTGCGTTTATTGCAGGAGTTCTGTATGAAAGTGGTTGTGTTTTGGATTATGCTCGCTCATGAGTTCAAGCGAACACGCGTACGAGCAATATTAAAACCTTACTTTAAAATGCTTATATACAATGACAAAGTGTAGCTTCACTTATGAATAGTGAATGTTAACAGTCCTTAAACCCAGTTAGAAAATATTTAACTACCACTAAGGTGATTTTAATGATGTTTTTCTCGATCCTATTATAGTTTTTCAGATTAAAAATTCCTCCCCAGTTGAAGTTGATTTTTGTCTCCGTGTAGATCTGTTTTGCTCCGTGTTTCTTGGGAGCTTTTCTCTGTATCTCCGGTGCTCTGAATGGACTGACGGTGGAGGAGAACGTCAACAAGCTCAAGAGGGTGAGTCCGCTTTATTTCACTGCCACATCACGGTGTGTCACCGACTGCGCTACACCCTCTGTGTCAACGGTTTTAGCGATCGGTCCTCACAGCAGACAGGTTGTGGATATGATCCCTCTTTCTTGCTTTGTTGGGGGAGTTCGAATTTTTCCCTGAAGTTTCTCCAGCAGTTAGGTGGACTTGGGGCTGGACGATATGGCCAAAAGTGTTATCACGATAAACATTTATATCTTTCGATATCGATAATTATCACGATAAGTCTTAAATCTTTATTTTTTTCGAGTTTAAAGGCTGATTTTTGCTCCTGAATGAAAGTCGAAGAAACCTGATGGTTAGTTGTGGTTTTAAACTTTTCTTTATGGGCAACACTTGATGCCAAACAGGGGATCGCTTCACAAATCTGAGGCAGAACATTCAAAACAGTTATGATAAAATATTTGTCAACCAATATGCACGAGTAAAAGTAAGTAAAAGCTTTTCTTCTGTCCTTTTTCAACAAAATAAACATCTTAATAAAAAAATTCTTAAGTCCTAATTCGTGTATGATTCAAGTGAATAAAGTCAAATATTTACTGAACATTGGTATTAAATTATATTGAGATAATTATTAGGTGGACTGGACACTCTTAATTAGGTATAGTATGTGTTCGCCTGTCTCCCTGCCTCCCACCAGTGCATGCTGGGAAAGGTCCCAGTCCCCCTGCATCCTGAAATAAGCAGTTGAAAATATGCTGGGTGATGTTGATTAGTTGAACCTGGAAAAACCCGTTGGACTGTGGGTCAAAATGATCTCCACTTGAGGTGAAAGGTCAGTGTTTGATGGAGGAATGGGTTTGGACAGTAAATGTCACTGAAAACAGATTTTTAAAAGCAAATATTGAATTAACAAAGAAAAAAAGTGGGTTTTATTTAAATTCCAGATCAGTGTTTTTGTCTGTATGAACAGAGCCCAGGTAAATGAGAGTACACGGAGAGGAAGTTTGGTTTTCATTGGAGGTACAGTATCTGACCTTCAACACTCACCTCTCATTATTATTAGAAACTATTTCCTGCGATGGAGGAAGAGACAAGTGGGGAGGCTGGGAAATAGCTGGAGTGACTCATACCTTCATACATATGCGTGTTTGTATTTGTATGGCAGGTCAAAGCTAACTGTCATCTTGTGCCAGCTGCTCAAACGTCCGCCACTGCCTTGCTTACCCAACGTGCGCCTGGTCACCATAAATTATTTACCAAAGGAGGCGCGTGGACCTGAAAGGCCAGCCTGGTAAATGTCAGAAAGGACAGAAAATAAATGACAAATGTGCTCGTTACAACCAGGCCTGGCACTGAGGAAATGTGAGAGGAAAATAAATGGAGCCACTGACCAAACAGCCGCTCTGATTGTTGAAGCCACGCACAGGTCTAATCATGACTTTGCCAATTATGGTTTACCTGTTTCGTACCTGTCTTCTGTTTTTACCTGCAACAGAAAAAAAACCCTAAACTCCATCAGCTGATTTTTGCACTGTCTCAGTTCAATTGTTGTGCACTCACATGCACCAATCAGCCATAACATTATGACCACTGACAGGTGAAGTGAACAACACTGATTAACCTGTCTTCAACAAAATGAATATTTTAATAGAAATACTATGTGCTAATTTGTTGTTCAAATGAATTTAATCAAAAATTCATTGAAGATATTTTGAGCATTTATTATATTAAGGAAAATTATTTTGCGATAATCATCATTATTGTTTTATTGTCCAGCCCTACATCAACAGCACATTCAAAAATCAGGTATGTTTTGTATCCGTACTGATACATTTGAGTTTACTTCCTTTGGTCAGTTTTCCATTGAGAACCCATTTAAGTTGTTTGATTAAAAAAAAAAAAAAATTAATTGTTAAAATAGATTTATTTAAGCAAAATCTAATTTCCTGCTAAGTAGAAGACACTGAAGTGTGTTCATTTCTTGTATACTTACTGTGTAAACCTACAACCATCTTAGAAACCCCTGGAAGAGCGAGAAAGGTCCCAACTTCTGCAGAGTGTGGGAGCAAAGATTTTGCCGTGTCTCTGACGCAGTGACAGCGGCAGTAATTTCACCTCAGGTGGCAAAGTAGCTTGTTTGACCATAATTAGAAAACAGTTTCACCGTTAAAACCAGAAAAAAAGATTGTAACTGGAACATTGGCTCGTTGTTTTTATGTCGAGACATATAGAGGTGACCTTTAAGTAGACGACATAGGGAGTTTTTGTTTGTGTTTTCACGTTTCATATTTTGCCGTGGAGTCCAAAGCCCACATCCATCACCTTTTGTTTGATCATTTAGCAAAAACAATCGTACATTTTTACATTTTAAAAACTTCATGCTTCACATGAGTAATACGATTATTGTAATGTGTGATTTTGAAAGGGAAGTTGGACAGGATGATGGCCGCCTCTGTACAACTCTTGCCTTTAGATTAGATTCAACTTTAAATTAACTGAGACAAGTGCAGAGTAATGTGTGTGTGTTGTGTGTGTGTATATGAGAGCAAGAAATGGCAATAGTAAGACGATACAGAATAAGCAGTATGATGTGAATATGGTGTATACACTATAGATTATACTGCAAATATACAATTTATAGTATACAGAATACAATTGCTATACTTGTTGTTAAGGGCAGCATAAATTTCATTCAGAATTCACACACTCGAATAAAATGGTGAACAGAAACTATATAGTAAATAGGCTGTTATTTCGCACTCGGGGAAAGAAATGTTTGAGCACAATGGACAGAGACGTGTAGTTGAGTTGATTGTTTCAACACCATGGAGAGCGGGAGAGACCGACAACCATCCAGAACACCACAGCAACCACGTAGCACAAACACCAAGACGCTAGGAAATGCCTAATCAACCACCAAGCATTTTGCCAATAAATGACTAGAATATAGTGTATCTATAGGGGGTTGATAGAGATGTCGATCATTACCAATTACTCAACAATTACTTGGCCATCTGCTACACAACTTCCATCCGGCATTGTTTTGGAATGAAACTCCCCACCAACTGGAGTTTCAACACATCACCATCTCTCACTTCAACCACCACTGCCAGTTTCAACTGTTCACTGCTGGAGGCCAGACGTTTCTTTACAGACGCTTAATATCAAAACAAACTCAATTAACAGCAACTCATGAACAAAAAGTTTTTGTATTATTCTTCAAATACTCATTTCAGTCTAAAATCAGAGCCAGTATTTTTTTTTTTTTATCCTACGAGGCACCCGACATTGAAATGTTCCCAAGTTAATGTTAACGTTAACATTTATGTGGAACAAAGAGATCTCTTCCAAGTTAACAGAGATGCATTTTGCAGCTTCAGCTTTTTAATTTGTTTTTAGTTTTTTTTTACAGTGTCTACTCTGTAGACAAATGTCCAGAAGACCTGCAGCCCTTAGACTGTATTCCTCTTAAATGGTGGTAACAGAAGACCTTTTCACTAAGCTGCTACTGTTTTTTTAATTTTTTTTTGATTGAAGAACTGAGAGAACTGACACCATTTGAAATGAAATAATTTACCCTCTACTACCACTATTTACCCATCTATTTTTTTGATTGGTTGACAGGAGATAGATAGGTAGATGATAGATTTGCAGTTTATGGTAGATTATTGAGTTGTTTAATGTAACTTAATGAAATGTTGAAAAAATGTCTGAACAATTACCTTTTTGTATTGATGAATATTAGTGAGAGATGTCCGTTTTAGAGCTGGATTGTTTTGATTTGATGGCAAGCTGGTTGAATCCAGTCCACTCTCCATTCAAATATGCTTTTGTTCATTATTACCTGGTTCATTTCCTGCTGCAGCTGAATGATTGTGAGCAAGTGTTAAACTTAGGAGTCCTCTGGACTTCCTCTAACTTCTTTAGACTTAGGAACCAGTTTTTGTTCTAAAATACTTTTGTGAATCACTCTTAGACCAAGCACTTAGCCCATGAGGATGTTTTTTTGAATACAGCCCTTGATTAAAAGTGACTCGGCACTCATAATGACTTTTTAAAACTTTGTTCACAGGACTACACAGACGCCCTGATCTCAAATTACTATGTGAGTTTTTCCTATATGGTTTACCATTTTATTGACTATGCATATAAAGTAAATATCTGTTTTGTTAAAATAAATGTTACATGTGCATCAAATGAGTAAATGTCATCTGTTTGTGATTCAGCTATGGACCCCAGTCCAGATTGCCAATTTCTACTTCATTCCACTACGCCACAGGTAAGGGTTCGTGGCTTTATTGACAACAAACAATCAGCTGCATTGATGACATGTGAAGTGCAAAGAAGGAAAGGCCAAGTCAGGTATATCTGTCTGGCCTGTAGATATCCTGAAAAGAATGAAATTAGCTCAAAGCATTAGGTGGGTCTTAATGCACTGAAAATTATTTTATCCATCTTGTTTGTTCCAAATCTTAAAGAATTAAAGAGAGAATTTTGTCCTTGCAAAACAACACTTCTTATTGCGTTACATTAACTTTATTTTTGCACTTTGCACATATTCATTTTCTTTATACTGTGAACACTCTCTTGAATTGCATCCAAATTAAACATGAACATTTTCCTCCGGCTTGTAGGTTGGCTGTCGTCCAGATTGTTGCCGTTGGTTGGAATTCCTACTTGACCTGGAAGGCCAATAAAATGTGAATGATGATCAGAAGTCCGGCTTGTCTTAATGATTATTTTATACTAATTTGTAGTATATATGATCTAACTTACTTTATGCTACTTAGTCTTCTGATACTTCCAATGAGTAAAACTGCGACTGAGTCACTTATAAAGGTCGGGAGAAAGTGCTTGTCTACTCTGAATGACAAATTCACACTTGAAAGTCAAATTCACACTTGAAAGTCAAACTTACATTTGCAGAAATGTCTGTGAAAGTTTGTTATTTATGGAAATGGAATTTGGCAGTGGTGGCGCAGTGTAGCCACACATACGCACGCACGCACGCACACACACACACACACACACTCAACACCAACCGGTTTGTAATCCATTTAATGTATTGTTAATCATTTCAAATAACTGTTAAAGGATGATTTGTTACAGGTTAATAGTACTGTGTTTTTTCTTATCATGAAGGAAAGGTTTCTCTCAGATTTTCATCATATTGTTCGATTGAATCTAATCTTTCATTACTTAGTTCCAGAATTTGTAGTAATGTAATTTACACATTTGGTTTGTTAATTTTCTCTTCACCTGCTTCATCTATATTCTTCTACTAGTAACTATCGCCCTAATACCAAGTCTTATCAGTTGCAGGATGCAATGCATTCTGGTCAGCAAATGATATGGGCTTCTAAAAAGAAGATAATGAAACAATGAAGGTTACCTCGATAATATAACCTCTAAACCTGCAAATTAAAGCAAACATCGCAGAAACCGTGTTGTTCAAGTGTATTTCCCAAAATGTGAAACTAGGCATCATTCATTCAATTGTCATTTAATTATTTTCTGTCAAGCTATTGTACAGCAGTTGCTGGAAATGCACCACTAAACAACAAAATAGACTGAGGAATCCATTGGTGCATCGATTATCACTGTTAAGTTTTGATTTTTCCTTGATATTATTATTTTTTTTATGTACATGCAATCTTTATACTCAAAATGTGCATATTTGTAATAACAAAGACCACATCTGGTATATAAGCTTATAAAGTCTTAAACAACAATGTTGATGGTACATTTGACCTTGCTAACTTTTGTGGCCAACTTAGCTTTGGCTGGGTGGGGTTTGTTCGGAGGGAGAAATGGAGGCTGCTGAGCTGGGCTGTCAACCAAATTAGCTGCACACATTTCTTCCACACAACACTATTGGGGCTATATCAGGGAAAAGCAAGTGGAAAACGTCTGACGAATCCATTGAAAATCCGCCAAATAGCCTCTTCCTCCGAGGCATACGAGCCTCTCCCTAGAAAGCTGGAATCCATTTTTGATTCTGCACCAAAGCTTGCTGTCTTTTTAAATGTGAACCAAGGTAATTAAATGAAGATACAGTGCATAGTCTTGTTAGCACTCTAACCTGTACATGATGCATGAAGTTGTTGCAGGCTTACGGTTTAAATGGCTTTTTCAGCACCAGCTGAAATGCTACTAGTGGTCTTTATGAAAGTTACTGATAGCCAGTTATTTGTGCTGATGTACAAATACAACTATATTTAATAATATAATATAACAACTGTCGCCAAATTATGTAAACACTCTGTTGATGGGAAGTACGTGACATTCCCTTTTTCCCCAAACTGAGCTCTGCCAACTTCAAACTAGTGAGAGGAACAAAAATACACAAAACTCTTATGTGAAATAAATAAAAAGGCAGAAAATGTAGCAATCTTGTCGGATCCCATGGTTCATAATAAGAAGGTTATTGAGAAAATTGTTTAATGCATTCAAATAAAATTGTTACTCAAATAGTTCATATATTAGTGGATAGGTATGTTTACCAAGACCACGAGGATGTTGTAAACTCTGGTCTAATCAACAAACAATAACATAACTTCTCATTATGTGTGTAATGTCCCTTACTGTTAGAGCTGCAGGCTTTCTAGCAGCAACTTCAGCACCATGGACAGCATGCACGGTAGGTTTAAAAGGATTTTTGTTCACAGCAAATACGCCAGTGGTAAATTAATTGGATAGTGTCGGGGTGGCGATGGGGCAGTGGATATGCCTTTGGTGTGAGAGACCTGGGTTCAATCCCCCCACTTTAACATCTAGCTGCTCCAAAGGCGTGCGACCTCTGACATGTATAGCAATTGTAAGTCGCTTTGGATAAAAAACGTCAGCTAAATGTTTAAAGGGTTGCTTCAATGATTAGATCTAACTCTGCAGTATGGGTCAGGTGGTCAAAAATAAAGTGTTAAATAAACTCATATTGATGTGAAAAGAAAATGAACACTGATTTATTGTGATTACCTCTTGTCAAATCACATTGGCCTTAAATGCTCTATGGCATTGCCTGTAATCCTTAATTGTCCCCTTCAAATATAAGCATGCCCTTATGTTAACTGTAAGATAGAGTAGTTATCTTCAAATATCCACAGGATACAGTTTGATCACATGTGCCAAAGGAGATTCAGTTCAAATTCAGAATACCTTAGTAGTCCTTCAATGATGCAGGCATGTTGGCAAACACAAATCACATACCCAGTTAATTGACATTCATAAAATAAACTAAAACTTTGATAATGTAAAAAAAAATGGATAAAATACAGATGTTTGGCCAATCCATAGCTGGCCAAAGATGTGCAACACCAAGGAGGCACATCTAGTAATATTTTATTTATGATCACTTCAAACCTAAAGAATCCTTTTCAACTTTTTCAAGGAATCCCCAACCTCAGAGACTCCCCTCAAGGCCCCCTGGAGCTCCTTCAAGGGCCCCTGTATCCTCCTCTTGTACCCCTGGGAGGTCTGTCATCCCACCCTCATAAATAAACCCTAGGGGGGTAAAAAATACACCCTTTATGTTCTGTAGATCACAGCATCCTCAGCTGTCCCACAGGACTATAGTGCATTGTCATCTCGATAGTTTCCAAACCGGTCTCTGTGCTCGCATTGACGTCAAAGGAGCAGGCTGGATGTATAAAACCCCTCCGTCCTCTCCAGTCGCCGCTCAAAGGGACTTCTCAGACTCTGCTCCGACCTGCGATCTCACCAGCCGACCGCAAAGTTCAGTTGCAGCATCTGGAGAGAATAAAGTAAGTACCGCAGCTTTCTTTTACTCTCTTTTGTTTTTAAGTTAAAGTTTTATTGAATTGGACATTTTTGAGCAAGATCGACATCTTTTGACCTTTTTAGATATGGCTTATTTTTATTTTAAAGCTGATATCTTTTGTCATTTTTGTTTTTTGGTTCACAATGTTGGAATTTTTTTTTTGTTGCAGGAAAGTGATTTCAAATTTAAGATGCCTGACTGAAACAAAGATATTATTCAAATCCGATCATCATTACCCAAGGCCAAAATATAAAATGATTACTTCTTTCCAAAGGATCTTGGCTTTATTAATTATCAATCATGCATGGCAGGAAAACTCTAAATGTAGCACAAACATTTAAATCCGTCAGAAAAACTGTGCAACAAAAAAGTGATTAATGTGAGTTTGATTAACTGAACTGTTTGTCTGTCATCTTAATAAATATCTCTCTTGGCAGGACATGAAGCCAGTCCCTCTGCTCCTGCTTCTCTCCTCGGTCCTCCTCACACAGCACCTCCGTCCCGCCGCCGGCAGACCGCGCATCCTCCCCGGCTGGCTGGATGGCAGCGGCCGCCTCCAGACGCAGCAACTGGATGAAGTGCTCCTCAGAGCGGCGGCCGCCGGGGACAGCACCGCTTCAAATCTACTGGGCGACAACATCCTGAGGTTTCTCCAAAGGAGGAACCTGGACCCTCTGCACCTGCTCCCACCAGAGGACGAGAGCGAGGATGAGGCAGTGAGGACGGCGGTGCAGCTGTTGAAACGGAGCGAAGAGCCGCCGCTGTCCATCGACCTGACCTTCCACCTGCTGAGGAATATGATCCAGATGGCCAAGATGGAGAGCCAGAAGGAGCAGGCTCAGCTCAACCGCAAAGTCCTCGACGAGGTCGGGAAGTAAATCTCTATTTATTTTTTTTAAATGCCTCATTAAAAACAGCCAAACCGCTGTCTAAGTATTCAAGACCTCTGACATTAGTTGTTGTTTGTGCACCTGCCTTCTTCTCCACATCGTTTTACGCACAGATGGTGCCAATTTACGCGTCACAGCATCAGCGAGTAAAATGTAAATTCTTAAGTGTTATTTAAGGACTTTGTTGGAAAATATGGAAACGGACTTCTCACATCCCTCACCCTGCACACACTCCTCTCCCCCCTGGACTTCTGGACACTTCTGTCGAGTATCAATGGATTTCACACTTTTATCATTTGGACATAGTTTAACCGGATATGAGCAGTGCTGTTTTTATTGTCTCTTTCATCAAATGTTTTAATGCTTGAAGTGAAAATGACAGATTACACCTTACTAAAATAAACGAATCAAAGGTGCATGATGGGTGTTTAGCTTGTAACACACCACACAACTGAATTGGTGCTGTTGTGGTAAATAAGAGTAAACTTTGACCTCCAGTTTATGATCACAAGAAGGTGAACATACACACAAAGGGTTTTCCTTTATTACATTACAAAGAATACAATCTAGACCTGCTCTATATGAAAAGTGCAATGAGAGAACTTCTGTTATCAAGTGGCATTATATAAATAAAACTGAATTGACAAATGTTAATGTTAATCTTCATATAACCCCTCTTTAGGTTGATCCTTCAAGTAAACATGAACCTTATGATTTAAGTCAGACTGCAAACATGGTAAGCTGATTAGTTCATGTAAACTAGTTTCATATGCAAAGGAGTAATTGAAGCACCAAGGTTCTGTGCTGCAGAAAACATCTTCTGGTACTATACATAAGTGGCCAAATTAAGGTGGCATTCCTCCAGTTAAAGTAATGACTTGAGGGACAATTAGCTCATAATGAACCTTATTCAAAGAAAACTGTCTTATCGTTGCTTTGATTAAAATTGTTGTAATGGGATTTGTTTGAAAGTGTAGCTGAAAGACATAGTTTATGTTGATTTGTTTTCAATTCACAACTGTCATATCAGCTCTAACCTTCCTTTCATCCTCTTGTCTGTCTATCACTACACTACTATCACCTGTACTGTATCAACTGTAGCATGCTAATCTACAAAAAAGAAAGGAAAAAAAAAAAACCCTTTATTTTACCGTAAACATAAATGTCTGACACTGATCACATTCTTTGTTTTAGCAAAAGAAGAAAAAGCTTTTTGGCCATTTATATTTTGTAATAAAAAAGTTTGAAGCGGAAATCATTGCTTTTGATTCTGTTATTGTGCTGATTTATAATTGTGTATTGATCTTTTCGTGACAGCTATATGGTTTAAATGTCAGCCGATAAAGAGCCTTCACAAAGATGATAATGAAAATAAAAATACTGGAAGCTGTAGCAAAGGGAAAGAGCAGCACTTGACTGGTCAAGTTGCATGTTTGATACCCTTGCATGTTTGAATCCAGGTGGGGCTCTCTCTCCTCTTTATAGTACCAAAATCTCAACATCTACAGATTTGATTGAAAGTTAATTTGCATATATTATGTCATGTCCTCCAGAGGATGACTCCTAATGATGATGGTGAACCCCCTGACCTTTTTTCTAGGGTGACCATCAGATTAAAATTTCTCAAATCTCAAATCAAAATCTTATTTAATTTCCAATGTTTCTGACCTTGTGATTCTTCTCTAGCGCCACCATCAGGCAAAATATTCCCAATGTACCCAAGAAATAATAAAATGTCAGAATTCTTCTAAATTCACTAAACAGATTAATGCCCGTCAAATAACAAACTTGTTTTAAATTTTAGACACTCTCCTCTTGCAGCACCATCAAGACAAGCTATTCATTTTGCTTGAACCATTGACGACATATCATTGGTCAGTGTCTTAAACCCGTTGGCCTCCTGAACGCCCCAACCCTTTTTGATTTTTAATGACCTCCATGGACATCCATATAGCAGACACTAACAGGATGAACTTTATATTTACCTATTTGTATTTACTTTACATTAATAATTTATTATTGCCAGTTTAAGAACAAATGCATGGAAGCAACGTTTGGCAATCTTGTTTTCTGCATCACTAGACCTGAAACTAAACTGAACCCACAAATTTACCCAGCGGAACAGGTTGATGTTGATGATGTAGCTTCTTATACATATAATGACTTATTGTGGCTTGTTAGTTAGTGTGTGATACAGAATAGAAATTAAATTGAACTCAACTGCTTAGATTGCTGAACTGTAGAAGATTGATAAAAATGTATTAACTGCTCAGCTATGATGGAAGTGACAGTTAACGGTGTTCAAGTTGTTGAAACAGATAAGAGAGAAGAAACAAACACAGAAGTCAAAATGGCCTCTGGGTCCTTTGTTTCTATGACTCAGTCTAAACTGTGGGTGTGTTGGTGATTCTTCTGTCTTATCACCCTCTTCTCTATGTAGATCAGAGCAATGACAAACTTGTGTGTTAGCATTCTTTAAACACAGAAACAAGAGCAGAGAGATTCTCAGTGCAACAAACGCTTTACTTTAAAGGCTTTAACCTGATACAAAATCAAGTACTGTAACACTTTTTTTTTACTAACATATGTTTTACACTGCTGTTGAAAACCTGTAAAATTATATTTTTTCTACATGAATATAAATAGCATAATTAAGAGATTTACATTCATGTTGAAAATTCTAGGCTGCGTTTTAACCCCAGTTTTCCAAAATAAAATAAATTCTTAATTACACCAAAGAGGACCATGCCGTACCTCACTTTGAGTAACAGCATTCAAAATCAATCATGATTGGCATTAAAATGTTTTAGAATAACATTTAAATGTAATACACTTCAATTAAATCAATATAAACTTCCCAGAAGCTTTAGCATATATTTATGCTTTATTTAATTAAAGTTGAATGATTATTTAGTTTATTATATATGAAACTCAGTGGCCATAGTCACAATCAAAAGCCAATGTTAACATCACCAAGTTTCACACTTTACAAGTGCATCATGCAGGTATGCCACATAACTTATCAAACACATATATATATATCTGTGCTTCAGTAACATTATATAGAAGAGTACAAATCATATTTTGTATTTACAAAACCCCAAACTACATGATCAAAGTGCACAATAAAACAAACACCTGTGCAGTTAATAGTGATTATTATCAAAGTAGAAAAAAAGTTATTTCACAGGAAGAAGACATGCAATCAGAAAGAATAAAAACAATTGGGGAAAAGTTTAAATGTGTATTAAAAGAAGAATAAAAACATCACATGCATAGGAATTAAAAACATATCTTGACTATATCTGACTGAGACATTTTTATGAAAATGTTTTTAAAATGTTACAAATATACGTGTTCCTTAGATGGGAAAGTGTTCAAAAGCCAAACCCCAAAATCCCTTTTTGACTAAGAAACAACTATCAGAGCCCAACCCATGACAGGTAAACAGATCAATAATACATTTTTGAGCTAAGCTTAAAAGTAAATTTTGAAAAAAATCAATGCCATGGCTAGCAAAGGAGAAACACCATCAATTATCTGTGTCACTGATGATTCACTATGAACCGGCTGACAGAGCCCTGACTGATCCTAGCGTCAGAGATCCAGGTGAGAGATTAACTTCTCTTTGTAAATCAGCACATTACCTCCAATACAATGTTCCACCTGTTCATCACAGCCAATGCCCTAACATCCCCCATCACGGATATCTCATGGATGAGACTGTCCTCTCCATAAATATAACATTAGCTCCTTATTCAAATGTTTACACCTGCTTATGTTGATGTTGGTTCTCCTACTAACAGTCAATCTTGGTTTATTTTAATCCTTAACCTGAAAGGATAAGTCTGGCATTATTCTATATTTTCTTATTGTCAACAAATCTTATGGAAAGACTAAAAACAACAATGTGTTCAATATCCTCAGTACTTTCTGACTTCCCTAGCACTTGTCCCACTTAGTCCCAAGCCTACGGATTCCTCCTGAAGACATACATCTTTTTTTTTAATTTTAACGGGGTCACAACTATATAGTGTCATTTTTAGACAGACTATAACAGCATAGCAGTTAGCATGGTTGGAGCATAGCATGCCAATGTTATCATTTAGCTCAAAGAACCGACTTTGAGCTAAGTGCTCATATCAGCATGCTGACATGCTCACATTGACTAATATGAGCAGGTGTAATGTTTACCACACTGTCTTATTTTGGCATGTTAGCATGCTAACATTTGGTACATGGATTAATACACATTTGGTGTTCTAGTGAGTATTTATAGCAGCATTGCTCATTGGTGTGTTTTTAATAGTTTTTGGACAACAATAGAGCTCTGACACAAATAATATCAGGCTGTGGATACACAGATAACAGAAGGATAAATTAATTGTAGCATTATTTTTTAATAGGATTGGTTGACAATAAGATGATGCACAAAATCCCCAGAATTATCCTTTAACCAAGTAGTGGCAGGTGTTTAAACCTTCACCACAGACGTGGCAGAAAATGTTCATATGGGTTGTTTTGGTCATACACAACAACCCAAAATCTATCCAGCAGTCTTCATCATTTGCAATACTACAGTAATGAGCTTATCTGCCCACTATTTCAGTTTTACATCCTGTTCACTGGTATTGTCATTCTTCCGTATTTTTTAGCACTTTAATTTATTTATTAGTTTGAAATATGAAGAGGAAAATCTACAGTGTGTCCCAGGAATTGTACAAAATTTAACACCTGTTCTGAGTTGCAAAATTGTCCTGTTTAAAAATGACTCTACTCGCAAATAAACCATTTCCATCTCACTGACTTTAATCCCCACACTGTCTTTTTTTATTTCTTTTATTTACATCTGAAAAGAATTTTAAAACTGACAAAATGCCTAAAACTGTAGTCTTTACTGAAGCCTTTAGAAAACATTGTGACAGAAAGCTATATAAGGGCTTTATATCCTGAAGAAAAATACATGTGAACAAAATCTTTTTACTTTCCCTCCCACAACATAGAATACATTGCTAAATCCACTGTATAGGTTTCCTGTAAGATATACATAGAGAGATCTATTTATACACAATACACTGGCTTTTTTTAGTGAACAAAAAGCAACAATGTGGGAGGCTAAAATCTGGCAACGTCAATCTTCCCGCATCTGGACTGCTGCAGGAGGAAACTGACTGATCGTGCATATGGTATGATTTAAATCATATGGGTTGTTGTTGTTGTTGTTTTTCCTGTTGTCTTTGTTGTTTCATGTCCGCTGTGGCTAAATTCACTTTTGGACACTGTGTGGATTTCTTCAGGAGGATTATGCTAAACCTCTACGTCCGTCTCTGTTTTACATTTCCTCAGGACTACAGTAAGGACCTTGAGTAAAGAACAAAAGATGAAATATCATGAGATCAGTGTCATCATCCCACGTCCAAACAATCACCAGTGACTCTCCAGCTGCTCTGCCTAATGTACCCACGCCACACAAATACAGCACGGAGGAGGATGCTGTTGTTGTTGCCGCCTTTGACTGAGTCAGCATGAATGCATTGATGCTGTCTCCTTCCTGAGTGGATGAGGGGAATCCTTCACTCTTTACGTAAGTGGTCTCGTTAGATATGATTTCACACGTCCCCTCTGTACGAACTGCTGCTGACTTCAGACTGTGCACATTTCCAAATATTATAATTAATCAGCAGAGCAACAAGAACATCTATAAACAGGCTCTGACACATTTGCACTGCTTCAGTTTGAGAGCCGTCGGTAAAGTCGGTTCATTTTTCCAAACTTGTGTCTGCAGGATGTTCATTGAAACACTGACAATATGTATCAATGTAGTTCACGCTTATAAGACATCACAAGTAAAGCTGTAATGTGCCATATACAGTCCAAATTCCTTTGTTCACTGAAGACATTTTAAGATCAAAAGATGAGTATGAGACAAGAGTTCAGAATTTCAGCTCTCATTTTGTGGTATTCACATCTAGATGTGTTAAACAACTTAGGATATACCACCCTCTGTTTGAACCCACCCATTTTTCAAGTGAGCAAAATTATTGGAACATGTTGTTTCTTGTTGCCCAGGTGTTGCCTTTTAGCTTGATTGTCCAAACATTAAATAGGTCTGCATGACTAGTCTAAGTTTTCATCCTTGGTTCAAACCTATAAAGACTGCATTTCCTGTTAAAGAGGATAAACCAACATGGAGATCAGAGAGCTGTTTATGGGAGAAAAGCAAGCCATGTACTGATAAGAATGATAATGTTGTTATTTGTCTCATCCTAACAGGTGCCGTAAAGCTAACAGCACAGTCTGCACATGGCCACGCAGTCCTGGGAAGAGGTCCTACTGGCCAACGTAAGTGAAGTCACCTGTGTCGGTAAACCAAGGATGTTGCAGTGTCTTCAGGCTCCTTATGTCGCTTATATGATTGATGATTTAAAACCCTTGTTTAAAAAACTATCACTCCTTAAAAGAGCAGATTAATAGTTTCATTCAAAGATTCATAGTCATTGACCAGCTTAGGAAATAAATAACTTACAAATAATTACCAACCATAGACAATTATTTGATGTGAAATTAAAGTAAAACATTTACATATGATTGTTATATACGCCGAACGAAATTGTAAACGCAACACTTTTGTTTGTGCATAGACCCTTTCCTAAATTCAGAACTGCTGTTAGGTCTGTATGGCTCTAACAATGAAGAGGGGAAGAAATGTGAACACAAATATTTTATGATTAAAAGGATGCTCATTTCTTAACTAACTGTCTGAGATAGGATAAGACACAGCCATTAGTTTAGGAATTTCTTCTGTAATAGGAAGATATGTTTTTTTCCTATCTTTGAAACTTAAGTTAAGATAGGACAAGCAGTTGGGAAATGTTTCTGTAATGAGGCGCCAGGATCTTTACCTCTTCTCCAGCTGATGACTGAGCACTGAAAGCTAATTATCTAATGTGAGGAGTCACTTTCTAAACCAAAATCAAACGCACCACAACGCCTTAGACAAGCAAAACCCTGATCAATTCATCAATAAAAAGGTTGACAGGGAGAGAATATCAATAATTATTATTTTCTGAATTTGTACTTAAGTCATTGAAATCAATGGCTACCTCTTTGGTATTAATGTCTGGAGCAGAAGTCAAGATCTGACTCTTCTCCTCCTTCTTCAGGATCTTCTTCTCCATCATCTCCCACACCTAAAGACACACAGAGGACACAGAGCACTGACTTATATTGAATCCATGGCGACTTACCCTAACCTTAATTAAAAACAAAGTCTAGTGTAATGGTTTACCTTGTGGGTTCCTGCTTTTTGTCCACTCCATGAGATCAATACCAGTGCGCACACACTTTTGTTTAGACAGTAAACAGATCTATTTAACCTGTGTGTTTGGAGACTAAAGGAAATCGTGTCTGTTCCTCCTGGAGGTCTTTGTGTAGCTGTGGGGTGTTGACTGAGACGCTCATTCAGGGTGGCATTTCTTATGTTTTATAGAAGTGAAAGTTAGCTACTACAGCTGACATTTTATCTCCACATTTTTACTGGAAGATCTAAAAAGTGTACCCAGTTTTAAGGGGTATGACGCCACTGACAGGTACTAAATTAAACGTACCGTTAAACTTAAATAACATTACAGATTTCTCTGGGTTTGGGATTATGTAAGTACACAACTAAACAAAATTATATAACAAATTCTTTATTTAGACACTTGAATGAAAAGTTCCATACTACATCTTTAAGTAGTCAAACTTTTTTTTTAAATCAGTTCCCATCACAAGCTACAAAAACCTATAGAGATGTCCTTAAGATGTGTCTTCCAGTCGTTACATCCAAAGTTTTTCCTCTGCTGATGTACAATTTCTGAAAAGCAGGCCATGATTGTATTTCCAGCTGTTTTATACGGATGTTCATCTGCCTTCCCTGCTCTACTGCTTGTCTCTACACTTTACTTTAGAGTTGTACCACATGCATACCGGGGCAGAAGTCAACGTTCATCAGCGTGACGGCGATGTCGTCGGTGTCGATGGCGAAGTGGCTCATACTCTCATAACCGAGCTCCAGACGCTCAATGTCAGAGGCCCTTGCTGTCGCTGCCATTCTGTCAAAACACACACAGGTTTCAAAATAAGACTTAACCAAGTTAAATTTCAAAAGTTTGCATCCAGTCAGATGAGTTTGACTCTACGGTTGTTAAATTGAATGCTGTGATTTGTACAGTGTTTTGAAAATTTTAATTTGTCTGTTGTTTAAAAGCCAATCCTAATAAAATCCTGTTTCAATATTACTGTTGTATGTCATTAAAGATCTAACGTTGGCATAAACCCTGATGTTAAGTTCAACTGCAACAAGCAGAAAGCAGTTTTAATAACCTAAATTTTAAACAAGCAAATAAAAACAATTAACATTTTCAAACATTTAGATAAAAATGAAAACATTTAGACATTATATTCATGTGGCTGTAACATCCCAGATTAGTGATCGGTTTATTTCATCTCTATTTTGTATCTGCCTGGGTGAAACACATTTTTCCTCTGTTGTGTTGGAAACATTTTAATAAAATCAGACATTGTAAGATTCAGACACTGACTTTAGCCGCTGATGGTTTGTGTACTAGACTCATTTTAGGTTAAAGGCTTCTAATATGCAACCTGTGTAGTACCGATAAATTAAATATTTAATCAGGCAAGCGTCCATTTCAAAGGTTACTGATGTTAAATAAAAGGCCAATATTGGCTCGATCCATCAGCAAACCAAACGCACACACTGAGTGATCTCCATCTCATCCCCATGTGGCCGGTTGGTGACGGCAGCATTCAGAACAGATTTGTTTGGTTTTTCAATCTCTTGTCAACAGGTTGATCATCTGCTGCATAATGTATATGAAATGACTAAACGTCTGACACAGAGCTGATTTCTGTTACCACAAGGCAACACAGTGCTGTTTACTACACGCTCCTCAACATAAACAGTGCTCTAATGATTAGTGCCCATGTTTAAAAAATTAAGTTTGGGATCTCGTTTATTGTACTACTAATAATAATTTTTTTTTTTAGTTATTCCAGGTGAGGATGCGGTCTGGGGTATTTTTGTTTTCAACAGAAATCATGGCCGTCTTAAGCCAATCAGCATGACTGTCACTGTATGTGTGGATAAGGATGCAGAACGAACATAAAAAATTAAATCAAATTCACTTGTAGTGATTTCTAAATTAAACTTGTTTGGAATATAAAATCGATTTTACCTTGTTAAATAGACAATTACATTTGGACCTATCTACAGTAAATATCTACTTTGGGTACAATTATTTTGATCAGTCCTTTATAGACAATTTTAATTGAAAAATTTGAATTTCTGGCCCTCTCTTGCTCTGTAAATTATATATATATATATATATATATATATATATATAAACTGATGCATTCACATAAGCAGAATGTGACAAAACGTCAAGGATTGAATCCATAAATATTCTAAATAAATCTTGCTTTAATTGTATTATAATATGATTATTGTGAGTTTCAGCTTTGTCTATGAAGTTAATTGATGGCCAGATCATACGGTGACCCTGAGAGGTCAACACGGTGCAACTTAAGAAAACACATGCACAGTGTTTAGAAAAAAATGCTGCAAAGTAAGAAAACAAAACAAAATGCAGAAACACTGCAAGTGATGAAGACGCTTGGAAGTGCCTGTCTGAAACTCACATTTTAGCAAAATTTTCAACACCACTTACAGATAGCCGACTTCACTAATCTCAATGTCCATACTCACATACTTCTGTGATGGCTTAGGGCTGTCCCATTCCTGTTTACAGGAATCACTTAACAAGTGATGTTAGATAACCCCATATCAACCAACAAGAGCCTTTAGGACCTATGGAGGTGGTATTTTAACTGTTCCTTAAGTAGCCCATAAAACGAGCAGGAAAACTGTTTTCGACACTGTGCTACAAGACTGGAATACCCCCCAGTTACATTAGATAGGCAAGCTCTCTTTTTTTAAATCAACTGAAGATCTACTTATCTCTCTTTATCATCTACTTTCTATCTTTCCACTACTTTAATCTCTGCCTTTTTATTTGATCTTAAGTTTCTAGATGTAGTAATCTAGATGTGTTAAACAACTCAGGACATACCACCGTTTGTTTGGACCAACACATTTTTCAAGTGAGCAAAACTATTGGAGCATGTGACTGACAGATGTTTCTTGTTGCCCAGGTGTTGCCTTTTAGGTTGATTGTCCAAACATAAATAGTTCTGCATGACTAGTCTAAGTTTTCATCCTTGGTTCAAACCTATAAAGACTGCATTTCCTGTTAAAGAGAATAAACCAACATGGAGACCAGAGAGCTGTCTGTGGGAGAAAAGCAAGCCATTGTCAAGCTGAGAAAAGAAGGAAAATCGACCAGAGCCATTGGACAAACTTGGGCATAGCAAGCACAACAATTTGGAATGTCCTGAAAAACAAAGAAACTACTGGTGTACTGAGCAACAGACGTCCAACAGGTCGGCCAAGGAAAACAACAGTAGTTGATGACAGAAATATCATGAGAGCTGTGAAGAAAACCCCCAAAACATCAGTAAGTGACATCAGCAACGACCTCCACAGTTCAGGGGTGAAGGTATCACAATCCACTGTTGGAGGAAGACTCAGAGAGCAGAAATATAGAGGCCACACCACAAGATGCAAACCACTCATCAGCAGCAAGAATCAGAAGGCCAGATTGAAATTTACAAAGAAGCACAAAGATGAGCCGCAAAAGTTCTGCAACACAATCTTATGGACTGATGAGACCAAGATTAATCTGTACCAAAGTGATGGAAAGGCCAAAGTGTGAAGAAAGAAAGGAACTTATGATCTGAAGCATACAAGCTCATCTGTGAAGCATGGTGGAGGTAATGTCTTGGCTTGGGCGTGCACGGCTGCTTCTGGAACAGGCTCATTATTTATTGATGATGTAACTGATGATGGTCGCAGCAGAATGAATTCAGAAGTGTGTAGAAACATTTTGTCTGCCAGTTTACGGAGAAATGCATTGAAACTAATGGGGAGGAAGTTTATCATGCAGCAGGACAATGACCCAAAGCACACTGCCAACAAAACAAAGGACTTCATCAGGGGGAAAAAGTGGAAGGTTTCAGACTGACCAAGTCAATCACCTGACCTTAACCCAATAGAGCTGCATTTCACCTCCTTAAGAGGAGACTGAAGGGAGAAACACCCCAAAACAAACAAGAACTGAAAGAAGCTGCAGTAAAAGCCTGGAATAGCATCACAAATGAAGAATGCAACAGTTTGGTGATGTCATTCTGTTTCTGACCTGTCCCCAGCGTTCCCAGTGTAAATGACACCTATCTGTCAACACTTTTAAATGTCGGTTCACGACAAGTGACATTGCCGAGCTACTGTACATTCAGCAGACGGCTGCTTGAAAGACACCCAAGCTTCTCTTCTCCCTCGTGTCTCTCTGCCGACAGAGATTAGCAGGCAGGCGAGAACGGGAACAGGTGAGCGTCACATAGGGCCCAGAGAACCTGATATGGAGAGGGCAGTGGAGAGGACCGGCAGCTTGGAAGAAGTCCCGGTACGCAAGAAAATGTCCCGGTACGCCAAAGAGTAAAATGTCAAGGTGCTGGTACTGCGTACCAGGGCGTTCCAGCCCACTTCAAGCACTGATATTATTAAAGATAATAGTTACATCACATTGACTGAAAGGTTGAAATCTACAGTATCCCTCAAAAGTGAGCACACCCCTCACATTTTTGTAAATATTTGATTATATCTTCTCATGTGACAAAACTGAGGAAATGAAGTCAGTCTACTTTTGTTTTTTGAATGAAAAAAGAGGGGTATGTTTTGGTTTGGATCTGATTCAATACAGACTTGGATTTGGACAAATAATTAAAAAAAATCAAAAATTAAATCATCTCCTAAATCTTCTCACCCTGGACTGGAGTTACAGCAGGCTTAGCTTCAGCAGCTGGACTCTGGATCTCAGGCTTAACAGGAGCTTCTTGTTCTGTGGCTTCTGGCTGTGCTGGTTCCACTGTTGGTACTGGCTGTACTGGTTCTGGTTGAGGCTGCATCACAGGCTGCATTGGCGGTGGATGTGGTTGGTATTGCGCATAGAAAGGCTGCATCGGCGGAGGTGGAGGTTGCTGGTAAAGAGGCTGCAGTGGTGGAGCTCCGGGTTGGACTGGGTGAGCAGTCAGAACAGGAGCAGATGGAGCTGAAAAAAAACAAAAACATGGAAAGATGTATAACACACTAGTCTAAACATGTTGAAGGAATTGTCTTTTACTGATATCACTAGTGTAAATACCTGACATGGTGGGAGGAGGGTACGGGTTGTCTGTGACGATGTGATGAACTGGAGGATGAAGAGTTTATAAGAAAAGAGAAGATATACTTTATTGTCCCTGAAAGGAAATTTGTTTTGGACTCTGTCCATTCTGCAGCTTTACAAAGACAACACAAAATACAGAAAATAAACATCTCTCAACACATACTCTCATGCAGCACGACACATGCTCTCATATACATTAGACAGGTACCTATATAAAAGCATATTAACTCCTTCTTCCAATGGCAGTTTTTGATTGAACAACCCTGTCGGCTATATTCTCTGCAGTAAGTGTAGCACAGTCCTTGCACAATGAGATATTGCACACCCCTAATGGTCTACGTATTGCATAAATGATATAATAAACAATATAATAGCCTACGCATTGCACAATTGACAAAATAAAGTCTATGCACAACTTATTTGACATTTTGACATTTAAGCAGGTTGGCATTTGAAGGAAAATAGAAGAGATTAGATCATCATCTCCAGAGTTATAACTTTATTTCCACATAACTTTTCAAATTTTATGCCACTTACCGTACCAGCCAGGTGGAGATGGGCAGTAGACCGGTGCAGGTCTGCAAGGGCCAACTGAAAATAATGATATATACTACTAATGATATACCCTGTATATTTACACTTATATATGTACTTTTAAAACATTTTTACAGTCTTAATCAAAACAACAGATTTTGTACCTTCTTGTCCAGATTCTGAGACTGCTTCTTGTTTTTTGGTCTCTGTCAAAGAAAATAACCCCATGAAAAAAAACAACGTCTCTCTAACACTTTATTAATTTGTGGTCACACAAGAACAAGTAGTCCAAGCAGTGTGCCTCTCTCTTTTCTCCTTCTCTCCTTTTTTTCACTCAGGCTTCTCTGTGCTGGACCATCGACCCTCCTGAGAGGTCTCTCTCTCTCTCTCTCTCTCTCTCTCTGTTTCCTTGCTCCTATCTGTGTGAATGGTGTGCTTGAGTGTTTATGTCCTCTTCCCGGTCTCCATGATGGAGAGGAGGTCATGTGGCTCAGGTCTGTTTGGGCCTGGAGTTGCTCAACATACTCCTGGATCCACATTCTTCACATATGTTTACAACCTCCTTAAAAGTTTGAACATGCTTTATATTGTACTATTTTGTTCTACTCTATTTTGGGGGTGAGATTTACTTATCTGAATCGAGGGTCTGAGGACAGAGAGTGTTTTATGCTTTACAGATTTTTAAGCCCCTTAAGGCAAATTTGTTATTTGTGATTTGTGCTAAATAAATTTAACTGATTTGACAACAATAGTATTTACGTGGTTTACATCTCAATTAAAACACGTTTACTGGCTCTTACAAGAGAATGAGTATGAATGTGACCTGATTCATTCACTTACCTGTTTTGGAAGTCTTGGTCTTTTCCATTTTCTTGGCTTTTGAAAATTAAAGGAGAAAATATCCCATTAATTCAAAACGTGACAGAAATTGTGAAAATGTGTCATTTGACAGGTATATGAACTAATGACAGACACATGTCAAGTACAACTACTGATCTGGATATTTATTTTAAAGCCAGCGGCTTGTAATTGTTCATAGGATTTTTTAGCAGCCAATTAGCTTAGTTTAACATAAAGACTGGAAACAGTGGCTTTGTCCACAGGTACAAAAGCTCTCTAATTAACATGTTATATCTAGTTCTAGTTTGTTTGTCTGTCACACAACCCCCTGTGAATTGTTGCTTTGCACAGCTTGGATTTGGTACGTTTTGAACAGATATAATGTGTGAAAGTTGTTGTTGCTGTAAGGCACATTTAATTTCCTCTGAACAGATACAGACCAGCTGTTCTCCCCTGTTTCAGGTCTTGATGAAAGTTAGCCTCATAGCCTGTAGCCTCATATTTGTAGTCTTACATTTAATGTACAGATAAGGGAAGCAGTGTATTTCTGAAAATGTTGACCTATTTATTTAAACTCAGTCCTAACTTTCTGATTCATAGTAAGACCTTTATATGCCCATAAGTTTGAGCACCTTCGAGAATAATAGGAGTTCTTCTGATCCTCCTGATTTGTGGCCCCAGACCTGCAAATCTGGGTAGACCTGGAGACAACACAAGTACATAAATCAATTCATTGCACCACAGTAAGAACAAGGACTAATTACATTACATTTAGTTCCAAGACCAATGGCATAAAAATGGTACATTACAATGTTCAATGTTACCTTTCCTCTTTGGCTTTTCATCTGTCTTTACAGCTTCACGATCTTAAAATTAACAAAATTAACAAAATTACAAATGTTATCTTGAAACAAAAACATCGACTAGAGTCTCTTAAGTACAATTGTCTTCTAGCCTATTCCATCAATCAAACACATTAAAACATCTACTTCATTATCATACACTAGTTTTAATTGTATTTGGACTCAAATAAAATATTTTTGATTAGTTTTGTATGAAAACCTCAAACTGTTATCAGTACCTTTTCTCCTTCTCACAGCTGAAACCCTCCTGGGAGCTTCTGAAAACACAAACATCACAGACTTTAAGCTACATACAGACTGGTAGAGCATCTACAGCTTGTTTCAGACAGAGGCTGAAATGAGAGCCAGTATAAGATAGAAAATGATTTGTTTGAACTTTGAATCAGCAAAGCTACTATACAGGAGTTACAGAACTACAGTATAGGCCTGGGAATGTAGTATAATAGGTCTCCTTCAAGTACAATTTTGAATTCAGGATTTTTACACTATGATATTGTGACTTGTACTGTAAAACTGCACTTTTCTGATTTGTTATTCTAAGGCCACTATTGACAGTAAACAGCAACATGACATTTTTCTGAAATCACACTGATCTCCACTAGAGGTTCTTAAATATTAAACAATACTTAACACCCTTTAGACTTCCACTTACAGTGTGTTAAAATAAAAATGTAATACTCTATTCCTGACATCAGAGGAGGATCACTAACCTTTTTTGACTGTAGTCTTGGCTACAGACTCTTTGGCCTTTGCAGAGTGCATACAGGGACACACTGAAATCACAAAGCATAAAGGTGAAGTTACAGTGACGGTAAATGTGGTATAATAGCTGTAATTATCTCTGACCTGTGGGTTCAGTCTTTTCTGCTTCTTCCTCAGGTGCAGGCACAGGTTTGATTACATCCACTGTGGCCTCCTCCTCATCGTCATCTTCATCGAACTCCTCTTTTTTGTCTTCAGGTTCGTCTACAGTTTTCTTTAGCTCAGCTGTCTGATCTTCATCTTCTCCCTCATCTTCCTCCTGAAGAGCAGCAGGCTGATTGATAGCTGAGGGTGAAAGCAGGAAGTGAAATATAACTTAGTTTTGCATTAATTTGTAAAGTGGCTGATTATGCTCATGCCTCATAGTTATACATCTATGAATGGACAGCAGTCCAGGTTTTCCATTTTAACTGTGGTAAGAAAGAAATTAAAGGAATAGTTTACAGACATTCATCCTTCTCTTCATACTGGACAAGCAGCTTTAGGCTCAGTTCACAGAAGACAAGTCTAAAATATGTGACAAGTGCAAAAAAACAACAATTCAGCTGAATTATTCCATAGCAATCTAACAACAACTTCTTCTTTCTTTTTTTACTTCCTTATTCTACCGCACACTACCACAAAACAAAAATGTGTTGGATGAACAAAAAACTGCAAAGAAAAAGGATCTGATGGTTTTGGATTATAAATTTGGTGTTAAAGAGATAAGCGTGGCGAGGTTTTGATCTCTTTCATTTATTTGTTTTTTTAAATAAATGGTACATGAATGTAATATACATATGAATGAGAAATATCAACAGTGTAGTGCTAAAGCGTTTTTAAAGAAAAGAAAGAAAGAAAAACAAATGCAAACATTATGTTGGCTTGATCATCAGTTTTTATCACACGCTGGAGAGACGTGTGATAAAAACTGCACAGTTCATCTCTGGAGCAGCATCATCAAAGACAGTACAGATCCACAACACAGTCTCCTCACAATTCTGATGTCAGGGAGACGCTACAGGAGTGTGAACTCGAGGACAAAAAGACTCTCAAACAGCTTCTACCTACATGCCGTCAGACTCCTGGACAATACATTCAACACTACCTCCCCAACTCCTCATCACTCCTATTGACTTTTTGCCCTGTCTGCAGTACAATGAACAGAGCGCCTCACCTTTTGCACCCAGGTTTTTTAGTTCCCAGTTTTTTTGTTTCCCTTGTGTAAGGGAGAATAAGATTTTCGCTGTTTGCAGTTGCTTTTACTGTGCATGTGACAATTAACTTCTTGAATCTGAGCCCCAATTCTTTGTAATTTTCTGACTGTAAAAAGGAAATCTCACAAAGTAACAAGTTATGTGTAAAACTTCTTCTGAATTGGTAGAATTTTATACAATATATCGACTCATGTGCAAGTTTCAACTGTCCATCTTTTAACATTGGTTTGTATTGTAACAACTGTTTTTCTGATTTTATAAAAGAAACATTTTGAATTGCTGTATTATGACTGGCTTCATATCCTTTAAAAACCGTAAATAACAAAAAACAAATTTTCCTTCAGCTAAAATGAAAAAGGTTTTACAAAAAGTGAAGTGACTGTTAACTGAGTTCTGATAAGCTCTTATTGTTTAACAGTGTGTAAAAACACAGCAGGTGCAATGGATGTGTGATACTCACCAATTTCTGTTTCATCCTCCTCCTCAGTCTTTTCTTCATCAGCAGCCTGTTTGATGTCGTCCTTATCCTCCTCCTCATCCTCATCGGCCTCAGCCTTCACTGTCTCCTCCTGGACGGCGAACGCTGCTGCAGTGGTAGCTTCAAATACACAGAATAATTACATAGCCAGAGCACCAATATATGTGTTGTTACTTATTTATGTGTTGTGATATGCTACGCAGCCCACGTTAGGGAGTTTCACAAGAAAAAATAAATAAAACAAAGACTGAAATGCACCACACCAATAAAATAAAATGCATTGATTTATTTAAAATCCTACATTATCCTGATAAAAATCTTATTTTTATTTATTATTAGCATTACTTTGACATATAATATATATTGATTTACTAATGATTTAGAAGCATGATCTAACTGTTGACATTTCCTTTTATTTGTTGTCTATGAAGATCATTTGCCAACCAGTCAGAAACAAGAGTTTTCTCTGACTATGCAATACTGTAATATAACTCAAAATGAAAGTAATCACTTATGCTGGACTATACCTGCTAGCAAGACCTCATCAACATCATCATCATCATCATTGTCGTCTTTTTCTTCATCTTCTCTGGCGAAGGACTCTGTCCGTTCTTCATCTTTTTCAGTGTCAACAAATGTTTCAGTGAACTCTTTTTCTTCAGGTGAGCTGGTATCGACGTCTTCGTCATCTGTATCGTCATCGGTTGTGTCGTAGGAGCTGTCATCACTGAAGACAGATTCTTCATCTGTTTTAAGAGCAATGTGGTCATCATCATCTTCATCACCTAAGAGTCCGCTGTCTGTACTCTCGAGGGGAGGGACATCGACTTCCTCCTCCTCCTCCTCTTTATCATCATCATCATCATCGTGGATGTCCCCTTCAATGACATCCTCAATTTTATCATGATCATCATCTTCTTTAGCATCGTCCAGGTCAACGTGGACGTCTTTGTCAAGGTCAAAGTCGAGGTCCTCATCTTTGAGGTCACTGTCATCATCTTCATCATCTGCAAAGTGCTCAGACGAGGCAACGGATATGTCCTCGTCTGATTGGTCCAGATCGTCATCCTCATCCTCATCAGTGTCTTCAGCAACTTTGACGTCTTCTTCCAGGTGTTCATCGTCGTCATCATCTTTGACAACGGGTAAGGGAGGAAGATATCCCTCTTCACTGAGTTTATGATCGTCAAGTTCATCATCTTCATCATCCTCACTAGCAGCAGGAATAGGAGAGAGCTCAAGCTCCAGGTCGTCCCCGGTGTCAATGACGTCATCGCTATCAGATGTTGTGACACCCTCAGCTAACTTGTCATCTTCATCGTCGTCATTATCATCCACCTCTTCCTCCTCCTCACTGGAAAGAAGTGCAGATTCACTAACATCTGAGGTGTCAGTGAACAGGTCGTCACTGGTGTCGTCATCGTCATCTTCATCTTCATCAGACAGCGTTCCGTCTTCGTCACTGTCTTTGTCGTCAACAGGTGCGTCAGAATCAGAATCGGGAGACACAGCCGACTCTTCATCCTCAGAAGTGGAGATAGGTTCAGGAGAAAGTTCATCATCTTCATCAGCAGCATCTGCCTTCTCTTCTTCTCCCTCCTCCTCATCATCGTCTTTGTCAGCCTCTTCTTCGGCCTCTTTGATTTCATCTTCGTCACCGTCTTCATCAATGTCAGCTGCAGCTGCTTCAGGTTCCTTCTTATGCTCCTCATCTTCATCCTCATCTTGCTTTACCTCAGCAGCTATCTCCACCTCCTCTTGCTCTTCCTCCTCTGCCTTCACCTCATCCTCCTCTTCATCAGCAGCTGCTTCAACTCCCTCTTCCTTTTCCTCTATTGGCCCTTCTTCCTCTTCCTTCTCCTCCTCCTTCACCTCTCCTTCCACTTCTTCTTCCTCCTCCTCTTCTTGTGCTCCTTCTGCCTTTTCCTCTTCCTCCTCGTCATCTTCCTTCTCCACAGCTTCTACACCCTCCTCCTCTTCTTCTTCCTCCTCCTCCACAACTTCTGCTCCTTCCTCCCCCTCCTCATCCACAGCTTCTACTCCTACCTCTTCTTCTTCTTTTTCTTCCTCCACAGCTTCTATTCTCTCCTCCTCCTCCCCCTCCTCCTCTTCCAATACTTCTGCTCCTTCCTCCTCCTCCTCCTCCTCCTCATCCACAGCTTCTGCTCCTTCCTCCTCCTCCTCCTCCTCCTCCTCCTCCTCCTCCTCCTCCTCCTCATCCACAGCTTCTGCTCCTTCCTCCTCCTCCCCCTCCTCCTCCTCCTCCTCATCCACAGCTTCTGCTCCTTCCTCTTCCTCCCCCTCCTCCTCCTCTTCCTCAAATTCTGTTCCTTCCTCCCCCTCCTCCTCTTCCTCAACTTCTGCTCCTTCCTCCTCCTCTTCCTCTTCAGCTTCTACTCCCTCCTCCTCCTCCTCCTCCTCCTCCTCATATTCTTCTTCCTCCTCATAATACTCTTCATACTCTTCCTCCTCATAATACTCCTCTTCCTCCTCATAATACTCCTCTTCCTCCTCATAATACTCCTCCTCCTCTTCCTCCTCCTCCTCCTCCTCCTCCCCAGCGTCCTCCACTCCGTCTGCCACTTCTCCTTCCTCCTCTCCCACCTCTTCTTCCTCCTCCACGACTTCAATCGCAGGTGGTTTTGTCTTTGCTTGCATCTCTATAACTGTAAGAAACATGTTCATATAATTTTTATAAATTTTTTTATATATATATAAATAAATGTATATTATTTATTACTGTGCTTTGCTGCAAAGTACTAAACAATATACTGAAGTAATAAAATATAAATCTGCGAAAGTGGTGGAATTACTCCAACTAGAAATATGTGATGTAACACATGTGTATTGTACAGCCTGATTGAAACAACATAAACTAGCTGCAAAACACTGACAAATTTTCTCATTATAAAAGCAATACAAAAAACTTTGTAGCTTATTTACACATCCAGCATATACAGACAGACACATAGCTCGTGAAGGAGCTATGAAAAGGAAATCAGCGTCCAATCTAGCTATCTCAGTAAAAATGTGAAGTGTTCTTCTTGTCTGCTAACAACCAGGCTCAAATATAAATATGCCAAACAAGAGCCAAATACCTTTACTCCGGGATGGAAGAAATTCACCTAGAACACAGAAAGAGAAACAAAAAATCATCAACCTCACAAAAAAAAAAATACGTTCTACTGTTTGGATGTCGATTCACATACAGTGTAATGTCAGTTTTAGTAGAAGTTTTAATAGATTAGTGGTAGCAGTGACCAACAAACACATACTGACTATTACTAGTATAGTGATTTACTGTTGTTGCCTCCATTACTCTGCTGTTAAAAGGGTGAGGGTCAGGACCGATTATATCCATCTAGAGTTAATCTATATGTAAAAATAGTAATCATAAAATACCTTTTGCTTTCTTAATCTTCACCTCCACTTCCTCCCCCTCATCCTCCTCCTCCAACCATCTTGAAGCTTTGAGATCATTCATAGATCAAGTCAGCTTGAATCTTTCACCATAATAACAATCAAGTCTCTGGCACTGTTGTCACCTTGATCCATGTTTGCCTTCCTACAGTCCCTCCACACATTTTATGTATTTCTGTGGCTTTTAATAAAACAACATAGTGAATGATCTATGTCCATGAATGCAGAAGATGCTTGCAGTGGGATCATTATCATCTGAAGAATTTACATCCATATATTTCAGATTTTGCCTTAGTCAAGTAAGACCGATTGCAGCACATGTGCAGTTCAGTGTAATGAATGGCTTTAAAGCAGTAATATGCCTTTATGAGCTGTTTTGTACATGTAACACACTGCAGCATGAACAAGACATTCATAGCAGCGAGCACTGCTTTCCATCTCCTTATCTGCAGCAGAACCCTTATTGCACAGGAAGTATATTCCGAATTTGCATCAGTACAAACCTTTTTTTCTCACTGCATATAGATTTCCTAGAGAAGAGGAGAGGAAAATGAGTAAATGCACTGTAATGTCATAATTTCATCAGATAAACTGTAATCAAAGTATTTGTTTATCTTATCCAATAAAACCAACAAGCTTACAAAATAGCTCAGTTTTTTTTTTTAAGATTAATGGGATACATTGTTTGTATTTCTACCATGTGTAGAGTCACTGTACCTTCATCTTCTTCAGGAGCAATCAGGTTGGCAGCAAATTTCAACATTACACTGACGACATTTGTTGATTTGTCCATGGCTTCGTTTACCACCTTCATGGGGTCTGAGCCAATCTTGCTGAGGCCTCCTAGTGGAGTAGGGATGTGAATACAGGCACACAAACACACCAGTTGATTTATTCACTCATTTAGTTTGATTGAAGTTGTTTTCCTGGCCTAACTTATCCAATTTCATTAAGAGTTTCTGAACTGTTACTCATTTAACCACTGCAAAAAGCATTGTACATAACATTTTGCTGTGCCAAAAGCATTTTAAAAAGCACATTGACCCTCTTTCATCAAGTTATTATTTGTGGGTTGTACTCTGTTTTTAAATATTTAAGAATATTATATATGTTTTATTATGTCCTAGTCAATGGTGGTCATTTTGCTACAGAAGTTTGAGACAGTTTGATGGAGGAGGGCCGGTGTTCACAGTGCAAAACATTTGTAATCAGGACAGTACAAAAGTATTTTTCCTTATTTAGACATTACATGATTATCTTATTGTGCATTAATAAACCTAAACTACGTTGTCCATGGAGAAGAGTTTTGCATATTTCAAAGTTTTTCTAGTACTAAATGTAACCAGATCGATACAACAAGCATACTGGCAAAATAAACATAGAAAAAGAAAAACAATAGAGCAGAAACACATACAGCATTAAAACACATTTGTGCAAATGCTTACAGATTTCTGATGAGCTTGATTTATCTTCCAGGACCACTTTTGTAAATCAAGCTCACCTGAAGTAGTTTCAAACATTGAAAAGGCTTTGTTTTTTTCCTGGTTGGAATCAAAATACTTGTTTTGTTTTTTAAAATGTTTAAACCATTCATTTTTTCACACACAATATAGCTGACGTAAAAATGCAGGATAAACATGCTACAGAAATGTCTCTTCTACACAAATGAAACTACGAACTATCCCTAACGTCATGTTACTATCTGAATAGAATGAAGACAGCATTAGACAGAAATGCAGAAATGCAGAAGGGTGTACTATAACTAAAGACTTGGCTTTGAATGATTGAATGTAACATTGTTTGCTCATATTAGCAGTCAATGTTAGGTAATCAGTAGTTTGTGTAAGCGACTTTTAAAAGCTTCTGGTATGAGGAGTTAGTAGCAGATAAGATGCCTTGCCTCCACGACCTGATTCCTTTAAAACCTTCCTGACAGCAGGAGGTGGACGACCTGGTTGGATGAGAAACAGTGGCAATAAGCAAAGGCAACGAGCACAGTGGTGAAGCAAAAAAGGAGAGGGGAAGTAATGAAAGAGAGGTGCTGGATGTCTGTGTTCACATTGTGATGGCATGATGACGACTTTAGCCGGTGACATGGTAACAAAATATGAATTTGAATGAATACTGTGTCAGAAAGAACAAAAGAGATTATATTTAATATATATATAAATATCAGCGCACACATTAATTTGTCCTAATGTTCTTTTATCCTTTTTTTCTGGATGTAATGGTGAATATGAGAGATACTGTATCTAATTGACTGCTATGTGTTGGTTTTATTGGGTTATTTCAGTTTTTTGCAGTTTAACTTTAATCATGTGAAATATTTTAGGGAATGAAGGTGTTCTTGTTAAGGTTAGAAACAATTGTTAAAAAAGAGTAGAGTTGAACACAACAGAAAGTTCTGGAAGGATTGTTTGTTTTTGATGTAGTGAGGAGAAATGGAACAAATGCTTGAAACGTAGTTAGTGTCAAAGAAACACATGAATGGAGAAAATTAGTAAATTTCACATAAGGACAGTTAAATTTCCTGTACAAAAACATTAAGATAACAAATCAAACTGAAATGAAGAAAAATAAAGATGCAATAAACTATATATACATACATTTATAAACATTGTTAAAATGAAAAGAGGGGTTTATTGGTTTTATTTCGGACAACTACAGAATCTGTTTAATTGAACCCATTTTGGTGTTGCAGTATTCCACCATTTACTGTCATGAAGTCTGATCACTTCTCTGCATGGTCAAACAGAAAACTAATTTGCACTAAACTATTTTGTTGGTCGGTAGTGGTGCATTAAAACTAAAGCTACATTCACTCTAACAGAGAAGTCCTCCGTGTATTACACAAAAGACCTGCTCAGCCTGGATGGACAGCTGACCGACGGCCACTTTAAAAGGAGCAAGTCTCTCTTCTTGCAGGACAATTGTTCAAGAAAAATATTAGTGATTTTGTGAACTACTAGAATCCACCTCCTCCATAGACAGCTGCCTTCTTGTTGCTGTTTGCACAGTTTCCTTCTTCACATCTATCTTTTTAAATAGTTTGAAAGCCAAATGTTTGACATTAACAGTTCTTATAGTTTAACGCCCAGCTGCAGAGATCTAGATGAGAGACAATTTGAGTTGATAAAAATGTTCACATGCATATCTGAGTTGCCTTCAGTTACCATGTGCTCACAACAATAAACTGCAGCAGACAGAAATATACAATATATTGCTTCAATAATCTGCACTTTGCGGTAGAAGACAGATCTACTTAACAGCTGTAAAAAAATAAATAAATTTTAAAAAATCACATCTTTATAGAATAAGCTTACACCATATGCAGCATATTTGTAGCCTGGTTCCCAGACTACCAGGATGCTAAACTGTGAGCTACTTGTGCAGCAACACTGCCCCAAGAAGGTCTGACTGCTGTTTATTGGAGATGAATCTCCTTTCCAAATTCACCTCAGTTCTAACCCTGAAAACCGAGCCAATCTGGCAGCCTTATATGAGCCAGAGCCAGCCCACATTGGGCCATCTGGTGCCAGAACATTTGGCCCTCTGGTGCCAGAACGTTTGGCCCTCTGGTGCCAGAACAGAGCAAAGTGTTGACAAATTTTGCTCTGTTCTGGTTATACATTTACATACACATTTCAGTCAAGAAGCCTAAAAAGTTTCCTCTATCTCCCTTCTTCAATGTCTTCTTCCAGTGAACACCTGTACCTGACACTGATAAGTTGAGAGGGCAGAAGTGCAAATAAACCTCTTCTTACCTGAAATGGTCTTGTAGTCCATCACATCAAACATGATGACAAAAACACAAGACCATGTAATGATGAGAGCCAAAACCAAGATCCAGGCCAGTGGAGAGCTGAAGGTAGAGCGGAGGTCATCTGTAAAAGTTTTCTTGGACCCTCGCACAGGCGGTGAGCCGGCGTCGCCACCCTTACTGTCGATGACCATGGTGGTGGTGGTGGTCGACGACCGCGCTGAGAAGATCACAAAGAAAAGGTGATCAAATACAGTGCACGAAATGTGGCCTCCTGTCTACAGTTTTTTCTTAATTCCTAATATCCCAGGAAAATCAGTCAATCTGCATGCTCAACACACTATTTCTTATTAATGCATATCCAAATATTAACATTGGTAGCTGCCCTGAACAACCACAGTCTTCTGCTGTCACACAATGGGAACTAACATTATGTTGAACATGTGTGTGTCACCTAGTTAAACACACTATTCTACATATTATTACTTCATTACTCCTGTCATTATTATCATCATTATAATTCTTATCATTGTTAACAGTAATAATAGTAGCAGTAGTACAGGTGGTAGTTGTCGGGAAAGATTATGGTTGTGAGTTTTTTAGGTACACCTGCTAAAACTAATGCAAATTTTAATAAACAGCCCTGTGATAAATCCTATGAACATTTTAATGTTACATTTTTGGTGAAACTATTCAAGAGAGGCCTTCAATCATTTTTATGGTAAGTTTGGAGGCTGTAGTTTGCTGTGATGTTGACTTGTGTTGCGGTGCACAGAGCTACACGCTACAACCACCAAAAAAAGTTCTAACATAATCTAACTGGCAACTGAGTTTATTTCTCATGTTTTCTTTTTCTGGTTTAGTTTTTCTGAAATAATAATTTTATGATCACAAGAGAGCTATCAGAACATAACTCTCTAATGATAACAAGAAAACCAAATTAAGAATTCCTTCAGACCTACTTGTGATGAGTTCCTGTAGATATGAGTAAGTGGCCTTGTTATTTAAGAAAAATAAATCTCCCTTTTTTCCTATTCTGTTTGCAAATATGCAGTTACACAGACAGTTTCTATATAATTATATAATGGGTATAATAATAACAAAAATACCTTTTTGTTGACCTTTTTAAATCACAGTACAAAGTGTTTGGGGTAAAAGCAGCAAACTGCACAAACCAGCAGGTAGCAACTATAAAGAACAGTAAACAGCAGACAGGAGAGATGAGAAACAAAGGCCAAGCAGGGGAACAATAAAACAATTGTGGAGAAATAAGTCATAAAATATTAAAGGGATCAAATTAACTTTTGAATTAAATTCACTGTTGATATGAACTTTGATGAGTTTCAAAACATCATGAGCAAGAAGGACTATTTGAAATGTGCTTTAGCAAAATCAGGCCGTTTAACTACTTATGATAGCTGACCAGGATCATCCATTCATGGCCATTGAGACTTCAGCAACTTCTTGATTTGGCTATGGTACATCATAGATGGAACAGGTTCCATATTCATTTATTGCAACCCGTTCTCAATCCAGGGCGTCACCTATGGACGCATTGTCAAGACTCCTGGGCGTCGCTTTTTAACGGGTACCCTTTGCCGTTGTTTCTGTATGTGTAGGGCTCTGCAGTCAAGTTAGCAAGGTGGTTAACTTGAAATGGCACGCAGTTAGTACAAGTACAACGTCGCAATTTCAAGGAAAAACATCATGGTTTGGGTTAAAAGTACTAAGCTATTTATGTGACTTAAAAAATATGTTAAGTATTGCAACTTTCAGAACTTATGTAAAATCACTAAAAACAACCAATTACCTTTTTGTTTCACGTGGAAACGAACACTGTTCTCCTGGGTGAAAGCACAGTTTCTGATCCACCCATCAACCCACCTCCTTACTCTGACTTTTTTGTTATTTAAAGTACTTTTAGAGTTAAACAGTGGAGCCAAAAGTACTTCCCCCAGTGTGTTGAACTATAAAGCTAAAGGCTCTCGTGTGTGTTGGTACCAGACGCCAAAGGACGTGACAAATTAAAGCACCCTGGGAATGAGAATAAGGCTGTTTATTGTGATAATGCATACCAGCTGTTAATCAGGGCCAAAAGTTGGTTGAATGGTGAAAGAAATAGATGTTGCTGTTTCTTGGGTCACTGGCTGTATTTTTAACTTGTAAAGGATTAATTTATTTAGATATATTGTCAGCTGCATTTTTATAATATAATTGGTTTACTGTTGACATTACTGTTTCTTGTAGCATTGTGTTTAGAATCAGGAGGACTTAGGACTCTTAGGGAAAACTGATGGTTACCTCTGTGACTTTAATGTATGCTTTTAGGCAAAACTCCAGTTTTCATCCTTAATAGTTTAGCTGGTTGTATAGCTGTGCAGAGTGAGGGCAGAAGAGAATTATGCAGAGTGTTTTTGCTCAAAATAAATATCAAAAGTATTAATTAATGCTAACTAGCCTTGTCTTTGATTATGCAAACAAATTAGCTAGCGTAGTTTCCTCAGCACACAAGCACTTTTTTAAGTATGTGTACAAATCAAGCACTCTGATCCACACTTCAAGTTACATTTCATGCCAAACCTGTGTGGAAAGTGGGTCGAGGACCAATTAAGATCAGAAGAACATTACATTTCCAACAAATATCCCATAACCAATGCAATCTGGCTTTAAAATTACAGTTGTATTGTTTACAATAATAAAATGTAATATAAAATAAAAAATAAAATAAAATGTCATTCTATTTTTGACTCTTTGTCATGAAGATACATGACGATGGAATAAGATTGTCACGTAAAATCAGTTACAGTTTAGTTTCTGAGGCCACCTGTTGACTCTCTTCAGCTCCCTGTTGGCAGCTACTGCAGGCTACTCTGTTACAGCTGACTCAGACAGCTTAGCAGCACTAAACACACAGACACACACCTCTGTCTAACCTCATTACTCTAACTCCAATAGGTCAGTGCAACATATGAGTGACGAAACCTCCCAGTGGAGAATGTGGGACGATTGTCATGGCATTAGATTTGAGTAAGTGTAACAAAATGTTCTGGAAAATGATGATGTTGTGAACCATGCTTATTAAAGAGTACCAAACACTCAAACACTAAAAATTCTCGATGGTGAATGAACAGATGAACTCTCTGCTTTAGATATTTCTTTTCTTAACCACTAGCACTATGGCCTATGGATGTCAGTCTTTCCTCCTGTCCAGAATAAGATACTAATAAGATACAACTACTCTCCCCACTGTAATTAAATTCGGTACATATACTCCTGGTCTCATGATTCAGAAGGCCTAAGCGGCCATCCATTCATATTATTTTGCTACTCCGTTTTCCCGTAATAAAAGGAAAATTTTCTCATGATCTTGAGATAACGACTGTTGTTTTCCCATGATAAAAGGATAATTTTCTTGCGATCTCGAGATAACAAACAATAGCTGAATACAGGGATGGGTCGGTGAGTGTAATCTAAGGGTTGTGGGTTTGACTCCTGCTTTCAACAACTTTTTTTTTCTTATTTTGTGTGTTTTTTATTATCCTCTTCAACAAAGTTGTTAGGAAAAGATTCAGGGGAATCCAATCACACATTTCCCGACAGCTATTTCAAAGGTTCAGAAATAGCCGTCAGATTCCCATGAATGAGAAGCAGATGAATTTCCTCTGCCTGGGAATGATGGGGAAAAGAAGAGAGCACAGGTTGATGGATGTGGACCAATCACCGGGATGCACACAGTCCGGCAAGTGCTTTATTGAAACAGTGTCTTCAGAAGAACTTTGTTGAAGAGGATTATGAAAAAGAGTTTGTCTTCAGTGAGGATCAAACATACGACCCTGAGGTTATGTGACCTGTGCTCTACTACCCGAGTTAACCAGTAACACTGAAAACCACATTGAAATTCTAACATTAAGAAACGTTATCATTAAGAAACGTGTTAAACTACTGTTTTGCTATCTCGAGATCACAAGAAAATTATCCCGTTATCATGGGAAAACGGAGTAAAAAAATATTTGAATGGATGGCCGCTTAGGGCTTCCGTACCGAAAGCATGATTCCTGGGGATTTTGGTAAGCCCTAAACATTTTTCTGGTTTCACCTTCACTGTGATATTTTCACCTTGACCAACACTGGTTTCGTAACCTTAGACCTAAGACATCAGTAGTTCTCATAGCTGCATAGAGAGTATAGAGAATAAGGTTGGGCAAGCTATTTTGTAACACTTACTGTAGCTTATTTAAAATGTAATAAGAATAAAGGTAACTGGGTTTAATAAATGTAACTTTATTTTGTGTGTTAGTACATTTTTATTTATTTATTTATTATTTTTTGAAGTTGGTGGTATTGGTAATAATAGCAATAATGACCTGGTCATTCTAATCAAGTCATGTCATGCTTCTTTAGCTTAGTAACAGATTTCATGCTAGCTAGTCAATGCTAACATACAATCAAGCTTACAACATCAACAGTGTACCTTGACTGGTCATGCAAGGATATGTTATTAACCCACAGTGCTTGAAGAGGACAACTTTGAGCATTAAACATTTTTAACAAAAGCTTTCAAAACGTGATGGAGAGACTGTTCTGACGTGTCCCCAGTGTAAATGAAACCTATCTCTCAATATTTTTAAATGTCTCACCACATCCAGGCTGTGATTGGTCGGTTCACAAAAAGTGACATTGAAGAGATACATTCAGCACATGGCGGCTTGAAAGGCACCCGGGCTTCAGTTCTCCCGCCTGTCGACTTGCCGGTACTGCATATCGGTGCGTACCGGCCCACTTCAAGCACTGTTAACCCAAACTCTGGAAACATTTAAACGTTCAACGTTCATTTGTCACTCTGCAAGTTAATGAAGAGCTTGTAAAATTCTTAAAAACACACAAAAAAGGTTACAGATTCCAGTCACATTACTTTAGACCTCCATTCATTAACAACTAGGCTACAAGTGAAATTTTGTAGTTCAATTCTAACAACAAACACCAGTTTTTGACTCAAACCGATTGGATACTTCCAAGTTCAACAATGGTAGTATGGTCCAGTCTTTTTATTGATAGATTTGACCATGTGCTGTCTACCTGTATAAATGTAGTACTCCTCTAACCTGTGGGGTTACTGCTGCTGTTTCTTTTTATGAAACCTGTTTAATTCAGTTTTCTGGACTCAAATTTTTGTCAGAGAACGGACTGGTCAATTGGACAACATCTTTTGAAAACTACTGGTCAGATGTGTATAAAATTTGGTTGTCAATGGGGTATTGGGAGTATTCAGTCCTTAAGAATGACATTTCATCTAGTTCGACTGACCAACGTGAAAAGTCTTGTTAGATATTATGTTTTCTGTTTATATATTATGTTTTTACCAGTTTGGGCTGGACTAAGGCAAAATCCACTTTCTAGCCCTCTTTTAATAGTACAGCAACAAACCCTGAAACCTTGAAACCATGGTTTAGTTTTTCCACTGACGCTTTAACCTTTCCTCAGGTGCCACCATCAGGAGAACATTTCCACTCATGCACAAGAAATATCCAAATCTAAACGCCCAGATTGTCATGGGATTGTCATTTTCATTTTGTTTTCTCTTTCAGAAAATGTCCCATCTTCACACAGATTTTCAACAGATCACTGGAGCTGTGTGAAGTTCCCTCCTACTTCAAACACTCCACAATCATCCCGGTCCCCCAAAAACCCTCCATCTCTGGACTAAATGACTACAGACCTGTCGCCCTGACATCTGTAGTCATGAAG